>NW_027514380.1:9942500-10245000 GCF_048772815.1 Callospermophilus lateralis | reverse complement strand
AAAAAAAGGTAAAATTAGAGAAAAACATTGTTCATCAATGCTTTTATTGCTTACATGTCCAAAAAAAATTAAACCAGTATTTGAAAGATACTTTTTAAAAAAATAGTCAAGAATTGCTATCAATCTGAATGTCTATCAAAGGGTGAATAAAGAAAATTAAATATATGTATATAAATTTTATATATAAAATTTATATATATATATATATATATATATATATATACACACACACACACACACACACACACACACAAACACATATTTTCTAGATCTTCTGATTATACTATAATTATACTTCTGACTATACTATTTATATGTTATGTTTTGGATCTTGAGTGTCTCAAAAAGTTCAAAACAGAATGGCTTAGTGGAACCCTGGGGAATGTGGGTTCAGTGAAAAAAAAATGAGGTCTTTAGTGGTATCCCTTAAAAGGCATATTTAGTCTCTGGTCCTTCCTCTCCCTCACCATCATGAAATGAGCTGTTTTCTCTGTTGTTATGTATTACCTTACCACAGTTCCAAAGGCAGCAGGATCCATGACCATGGATCAAAATCTCTGAATTCATGAGCCAAAGTGAATCTATCTACATTATAAGTTAATTTTCCTAGCTACTTTGTCACAGTGATGTAAAGCTGATATTGTATCATCTTGTTTTTGAATACACCTATTTCAAACATTTTCACAGGTTCACTTATGTAGAGAACTCATTCAACAAGTGATATTCATATAAAATATACATTATCACTTGTACATTGCTGGTGGGACTGCAAATTAGTGTGGCCAATTTGGAAAGCAGTATGGAGATTTCTTGGAAAGCTGGGAATGGAACCACCATTTGACCCAGCTATTCCCCTTCTCAGTCTATTCCCTAAAGACCTAAAAAGAGCATACTACAGGGACTCTGCTACATGGATGTTCATAGCAGCACAATTCACAATAGCAAGTCTGTGGAACCAACCTAGATGTCCTTCAATAGATGAATGGATTTTAAAAAATGTGGCATTTATACACAATGGAGTATTACTCTGCATTAAAAAATGACAAAATCATAGAATTTCCAGGGAAATGGATGGCATTAGAGCAGATTATGCTAAGTGAAGCTAGCCAATCCCTAAAAAACAAATGCCAAATGTCTTCTTTGATATAAGGAGAGTAACTAAGAACAGAGTTGGGAGGAAGAGCATGAGAAGCAGATTAACATTAAACAGGCACAAGAGGTGGGAGGGAAAGGGAGAGAGAAGGGGAATTGCATGGAAATAGAAGGAGACCCTCATGGTTACACAAAATTACATACAAGAGGAAGTGAGGAGAAAGGGAAGAAAAAAAACAAGGGGGAGAAATGAATTACAGTAGATGGGGTAGAGAGAGAAGATGGGAGGGGAGGGGAGGCGGGATAGTAGAGGATAGGAAAGGCAGCAGAATACAACAGACACTAGTATGGCAATATGTAAATCAGTGGATGTGTAACCGATGTGATTCTGCATTCTGTATACGGGGTAAAAATGGGAGTTCATAACCCACTTGAATTGAAGTGTGAAATATGATATGTCAAGAACTATGTAATGTTTTTAACAACCAACAATAAAAATTTATATATATATGAACGCACATTATCCTCCATTGTTTCAAGAGTTAAATAGAGTGTATGTGTTAAAACTTTAATTTTTACTTGTAACAGATTTCCTGAGCTACTAATGTATACAATTTAAGTGAAAGGAAAAATATGCCTGGCAGAGTACAAGTTTATAATTCCAGAGGCTCTGGAGGCTGAGGCAGGCATATCATAGGTTCAAAGCCAGTCTCAGAAAATAATTTAGTGAGGCACTTAGCAATTCAGCAAGACCCTGTGTTTAAATAAAATATAAAAGAGGGCTGGGTATGTGTCTCAATGGATAAGCACCTCTGGGTTCAATCCCTGGTACCATAAAAAGAAAGGAAAATATAATCCACAAGAAATTCACAAATATAAAAGTAAAGTTTGTATTTCCTTTGATATATCTTCCATTCAGATAAGTAATCTGAGCTCATCTTTTTCTCTTCTTAAAATATTTGCTGGAAAAGAATTTTGAGACACACAGGGAAGTTAGTCCATAGAGATTCAGAATATCAAATTATCTAAAATTTAATTATAAATTTGCATTTAAAATTTTCTGATTTTTTTTTAAATTTTCATTTAACTTTCTGAAACGTTTGGATCTCAGTCAGTTTCTTAAAGTGCACTGCTGTTTTGCTGATGCCAAGAATTTCTAAATCATATTCTTTGGAAAAAAAATATAATATTTTTTATTTAAACACCTTTAAAATTGCTTTCTACAGGAGAGATCCCTATAAATACTAGATAAAATAATTGTCTTTCTTTTTACTGTATACATGTAGATATATTTAAATGACATATGAAAATATTTTATTATTAAAAAAAGAATTTGATATATTAAAAAGAATCAAAATGAAGAATAAAAGTTAACCCGATTTATTCACATTGCTATACAATCTTCTGATTATGTGCTTTAATAAATTCTACAAATTCTACTAAACACAGAAGAGAGGAGTCGGAGGCCAAGTTGACTTAGTATAAGTGTCCTTATGTACAGTACAGTTTCTAAGATAGGAAATTGGTCTTCTCTATAAATTGAGTAATATAAGACAAATCTCTACTAGTTCAGGGGATGCCAGAAAGATAAATAAATGTATGAGAAATAACATTGCATATTGAGAATTGAGAATATAAAAATGAAAATACAAAAATGAGAATATAAAAATGAAAATATAAAGAGGGCTCTTTCAAATGTGCTGCTCAGAAAAAGAAGTATTGTAAAGGGGAATTCCACTGTAAGCATCTGGCTGATTTTTAACATCTTTAGGAAATGCATTTTTCTTACTTTATTTGCTATTGGAATATCCTAATACCAAGATTAAACTGACCAACTTTAAAGGTACAATGACCCAAACCTTTTAATCATTCTCAGTTTTCCATGACCTGTGAATGAATAGAATTCTATCATGCTTCTCATTTCGTTATATGCTTTTTCAAATTAATGTTATAATGATGCTATATCTGTAAACCAGGTGGCCACAATGATTTCCTAAGTCTGTTTCATTTGGCAGATATTTACTGATATCGTATGTTCAATATGAGTAGGAAAAAGAGAAGAACTTTCTATGTAAAACCATAAAGTCCAAAAACTTTCTTAGAAAAACTTGCTTGGATTTGAATAATAAGCAGCAATTAGTTAAATGAGCAAACTTCAGAGAGAAAAATATTCTAGAAGGAACAAAGTTCTCAACCTTCATAATATTTGAAAAAGATATTCTTTTATTTCTTTAATTTGCATGATTTTCTATTCTATTTTCTTAAATACAAGTAAATTAGATTTAGTACTTTTTTAGACAGCATGCATTATGAAGTCATCATTTAGATTTTTAAAAGAAATTAAACATTCTGAGAATTATTTTCAATTTATCTAGGTCACAGAAAATATATTTCATTGGGAACAGTAAAGTCAAAAAGCAATGTAACCAAATTGGGTTTACACTAGCTGTTTATGTCACATCAATTTATTTATTATATGTTCACAAATACACAGTCATTTTGAATATCCTCCACTACTTTATTAGGATACAGGTTTCTTAAATAAAGGAACTTCTACTATTTTATGGTATTAATTCTTCAATTAATTTACTTTACTTTATTCTACATGTTTGTGGGTCTGTTTTATATTTTTGATTTCTTTAGGTTTAAATTTTATTAGCAGGTTATTTTCCATATATTGTAGGCATTAATGGAGTCATATCTTTTTGTTTTACTTTTACAATTCACTTGTTTTAACTTTAGGTGCATTTTTTCTCCCTAATTTTTAGGGAAAACTTTATCTGACAAAAAATACCTCTTTTGTTCACTTTTGTGTACATCAGAAGAGTGATAAGTTTAGTTTTTCATAACTCCTTAAAATAGGCCTTCCCAAGAACAAACTCTTTGAGAATTGTGTATGCTACTTAGTGTTTATAGAGGCATTTATTAGTTCTTTGTTATTCCTCCATATTTCATATAAAGAGGGTTCAGAACTTTATTCCATCTAGAATATTTTTCTCTCTTAAGTTTGCTCATTTAAGTAATTACTGCTCATTATTCAAACTCAAGCAAGTTTTTCGAAGAAAGTTTTTGGACTTTATGGTTTTACATAGAAAGTTCTTCTCTTTTTCCTACTCATATTGAACATATGATATCAGTAAATATTTGCCAAATGAAACCGTACCACAAATTAATAATCTAATAAATAAATATTAAAATAAAATTATATGTTGGAAAAAAATATTAAACAATAATGCTATACCTGAAAAAATTTCTCACTGGAAAACAATTAAAGATTATATTGGCCATTGGCTTGTCATGTATAGCTTTTATAATCTTGGAGTATGATCCTTTTTTTTCTATTTTTTTTTTTTTTTTTTAGTGCTTTAATCATGAATGGATGCTGTTTTGTCAAATGCTTTTTCTCAATCTATTGAGATAATCATATGATTATTGTCTTTCAGTCTCTTGATGAATTACATTTGGTGAATTACATATTGTTGAATTACATTTATTGGTTTTCTTATGTTTATTCAACCTTGGATCCCTGAGATAAAACCCACTTGGTCATAGTGCACTATGTTTTTAATGTGACTTTGTATGCAATTTGCTAATATTTTATTGAGAATTCTTGTATCTAGGTTTTTCAAGGATATTGGCCTAAAGATTTCTTTACATGATGTGTCTATCTGATTTTAGTACTAGGGTATTATTGACTTCATAGTATGAGTTTGTAAAGGTTTCCCCTTTTCTATTTTGTGGTATAATTTGAGGAGGATTGATATTAGTTCTTCCTTAAAGGTTTGGTAGAACTTGGCTAAGAATCCATCTGGTCCTGTGTTTTTCTTTGTTGGTAGACTCTTGATGACTTCTTTAATCTCTTTTCTTGAAATAGAGTTATTTAAATTTTCTATTACTTCCTGGTTCAATTCAGGTAAGTCATATTCTCTAGGAATTTATAGATGTCTTCCGTATTTTCTAGCTTATTATAGACTTTCAAAGAAGCTTCTGATTATCCTCTGTATTTCAGTAGTGTCTGTGGTGTTATCTCTATTTTCACATGGATTTTTAACTTGCATTTTTTCTCTGTTTATCTTGGTTAGCTTTGTTAAGGAAAAAAAAACATGCATTGGAAAAGATAGCATCTTCAACAAATGGTGCTGGGAAAACTGGAAATCCTCATGCAACAAAATGAAATTAAACCCCTATCTCTCACCATGCACAAAACTCCACTCAAAGTGGATTAAGGACCTAGGAAATAAACCAGAGAATCTGCCTCTAATAGAAGAAAAAGTAGGCCCTAATCTTCATCATGTGGGATTAGGTCCCAACTTCCTTAATAAGACTCCTAAAGCACAAGAATTAAAATCAAGAATCAATAAATTGGATGGAATCAAACTAAAAAGTTTTTTTTCAGCAAAAGAAACCATTTGTGAGGTGAAGAGAGAGCCTACAATCTGGGAGCAAATTTTTACCCCTCACACATCAGATGGACCACTAATTTCTAAGGTATATAAAGAACTCATAAAGCTAAGCACCAGAAAAACAAATAACCCAATCAATAAATGGTCCAAGGACCTGAATAGACACTTCTCAGAAGAGGATACACAGTCAGTCAACAAATATATTGAAAAATGCTCATCATTTCTAGCAATTAGAGAAATGCGAATCAAAACTACTCTAAGATACCATCTCACTCCAGTCAGAATGGCAGCTTTTATGAGGACAAACAACAATAAGCGTTGGCAAGGATGTGGGGGAAAAGGCACACTTATACATTGCTGGTGGAACTGCAAATTGGTGCAGATAATATGGAAAACAGTATGGATATTCCTTGGAAACCTGGGAATGAAACCACCATTTGACCAAGCTATTCCTCTCCTCCCTCGGTCTATACCCAAACAACTTAAAAACAGCATACTACAGAGATATAGCCACATCAATATTTATAGCAACACAATTCACAATAGCTAGACTATGGAGCCAACCTAGATGTCCTTCAGTGGATGAATGGTTAAAAAAAATGTGGCATATATAAACAATGGAATTTTACTCAGCAATAAAAGAGAATAAAATCTTGGTATTTGCATTTAAATGGATGGCTTTGGAGAAGATAAGGCTAAGTGAAGTTAGCCAATCCCCAAAAAACAAATGCTGAATGTTTTCTCTGATATAAGGAGGCTGACTCATAGTAGGTTAGGGAGGGGGGAGTATGGGAGGAATAAATGAATTCTAGATAGGGCAGAGGAGTGGGAGGGAAATGGAGGGGCAGGGGATTAGTAAGGATGGTGGAAAGTGATAGACATCATTATCCAAAGTACATGTATGAAGACAAGAATTGGTGTCAACATACTTTATATACAACCAGAGATGTGAAAACTTGAGCTATATATGTGTAATAAGAATTGTAATACATCCCACTGTAATTATTTCTTTAAATCAATTAAAAATACTTTTTCAAAGAATCAACTTTTTGATTCATCATTTTCTTTAATTGATTTTTATATCAATATTATTGATTTCAGCTTTGACTTTAATTATTTGCTGGCTTTTTCTAATTTGTGTGTGGATTTTTCCTACTTTTAACAGGGTCTGGAAATGTAATGTTAGATTATTTATTTCATATCTTTTCATTCCATTAATGTATCAGCTCAAGGCTATGAACATTCTCTTAGAATTACCTTTATAGTGTCTCAGAGCTTTTGATATATTTTTATCATTATTCTCATTTACCTGTAAGTATTTTTATTTCATCTATGATTTCTTCTGTTATCTATTCATCATTATACAGTGAATTATTTAGTCTTCAGATGTTAGAGTAATTTTAATTTTAATCTTATTATTGATTTTCTAGTTTCATTCCATTATTATCTAATATAATGCAGGTCATTATCTCTCTTTTTTCACATTTGCTAAGGGTTGCTTTGCATTCTAAACTATGGTAGATTTTGAAAAATGTTTCATGTGTAGCTCAGAAGAAAGTGTATTCAGTCACTGATGGATAAAATATTCTATATATGCAATAAGTCTAAATAATTAATTGGATTTTTTAGTTCTGTAGCTTCTTTATTGGTTAATCTGTCTAGAGATGAGACAGGCGTGTTAAAGCCATCCAACCCAGTATTATTGTTTTATAGTCTATTTGATTCTTGTTTCATGTATGTAGAGTCTCCATTGTTTAGGGCATAGATATTTATGAATCTCATTTATTGTCACCCTTAAGCAATATCAAATGGCCTTTTAAAAATATTTTTTATTATAGATGGTAACAATACCTTTATTTTATTTACTTAATTTTATGCAGTGCTGAGGATTGAAATCAGTGCCTCACACAGGCTACACAAGCACTCTACCACTGAGATACAACCCTAGCCCAGAAATGGCTTTTCTAAAATATCTTTTGATTAAGTTTGGCTTAAAGTTCACATTTTTACATATGAAAATAGAAATTCCTGCTTATTTTTGAGTTTCATGTGAATAATATGTTTTTCCCCCCATTCTTTTACCTTTAGTCTGGGGATGTCTTTGCCTATGAGTTGAGTTTCTTGGAGACAGCATATTGTTGGGTCTTTTTTTTTAATCTAATCTGTCAGCCTATGTCTTTTAATAGATGGGTTGAGTTTATAACATTCAGTGTTATTATTGAAAGGTGATTTTAATTTCATGTCATTTTGATTTATTTCTAATTTTTAAGTTGAATTAGATTCTCCTTTGTGTATAGTATTCTTCTAGTTTTGTTTTGCCCTTTGCTGGTTTTCATCTTCTAAGGTCTTCTACAATTTCTTTCTTAGTATTCTGAAGTTTTCATTGTAGCGGTGTTTTGCCTCTTTTGTTAGATTGATTACCAAATTATCTTATTTTTTAAGGCTACTGCGAAGGGGATAGTTTTCCTGGTTTCTCTTTCAACTGATTTTTCATTGGTATGTAGGAATACAATTGATTTACGGGTGTTAAGTTTATATCTGCTACTTTGCTTAATTCATTTTGAGTTCTAGAATCTTTATGATGGATTTTTCCATATATTCTAAATATAGAATCATGTCATCTGGCAAATAAGCATAGTCTGAGCTCTTCTTTTGCTATTCTTCTCCCTTTAATTTCTTTCTTTGACTGATTGCTCTGGCTAGGTTTGCTAGGACTATGTTGAATAGGAGTGGTGAAAGAATGCTCTTTATTTTTAAGCACAGTCGGTGATTTTACTGATGCTTGATCATATTTATTTGATTTTCTTATTCTCAAATGTACAATCAATGACTTTGTATACTTCATGTAAAATCTATAATTTTTGTTGATATGTAGAAGAAAGGTCACGTTTTCTCTTACAAGATATGCATGGATTTCATGAATTTATTTCTGATAATCAGACACTAAAATACTACAAGTAAATCTTCAGTTTTGTCATGTTATACCAATTGCTCTGATTCAGGGATTACTAGAGAAATACAATATATAAAAGAAAAATGATGAATGCTATGCATTTCTGAGGAAAGATTTCTTGATCATTCTACAAGACAAATCACATGAAATTGAGAACCACTCTCTTCTTTTCTGTGTTTTACTTTATTTTTCTGGTATTTGTAATGATTTTGTTTCTATGGTAGGAGAGTATGTGTTGTCATGTTGATTAATGACAGCCAATTGAGAAATATTAGAGTCAGAATATTTATGTTTACCCTATATTCATTTGTTCAAAACCAGTCACCAATATGATGATTTGGGAAGATGGGAGGAGAGTAGAACATGATGAAGAGAACATTTTCACTCCCTCAATCCTGTAAAAACAAAAGGAAAAAAGGACATTTATAAACCAAAAAGAAAGTCAGTATCACATACCAAATCTGATAACAGCTTTTGAATTTCCAGACTTGAAAACATAAAGAAATAAATTTCTATTGCTTATTAGTCTTCTAAGTTTGAATTACTTTTTCTACCTACTCAGGTCCCTTAAAACAGAAGGAATATGAAATATGAATAATGATATTGTTTAAATGATAAAATATCACAAAAGTGACTTTGTTTCCCATTCTTCAATTTTGAAATAAGATGTAAACTGCTCTTATCATTGTGATGGAGACTAAATCATCAGTACACTCCAATATTCTTGATCCAAACTTTTTATTGCCTTGTGTATGTTATCTTGAGATGACACATTTGAGATTTACTCTTAATCAGCATAGAAAATTCCTATCTTTCTATTTTTGAGAACCATGTAAGGTAATAAATACCACAGCAAGTACAGTAAATAATAAGGCAATTCACAGAATTATATTATTTTTATAAGCCCACATATGGTGCACATTTGAAAAAAAAGTGTGTTCATAGAAGAATTTAGCAAAATATATATAATATGTTCCTCAAATATTTATGAGAACTATATTAATACATTAAGTTTACTAATAAACCATATAGGAAATGAAAATGAATACAAAATGTAAGATTTATATTTGTCCCATATTAGGAAAATATAAAAACATAATTAACATCCAAATTTTAAATTTTTTTGGAGAAATAGAGAATTAAATAATTTTTTCTTTTAACGTGCCAGAATCCTAAAATCTTAGATGATATTTTAAGAATAAACATTATGAAATGTTAAGTAACTATAGCATTAAAATGTTCACTCTTTCACACTCTACAAATCATTTTTTAAAAGAAAAGTAGCATTGCATAAATGACAATGCATTTAAAAAATTATAAGCATACCAAAGTAATTGATTGGTTTCACATGAATGCACATTTCACCCACCTAGCAAGAAGCAGTTTATGCTATGTCAATTTTGCTTGTGGATTTTATCAATAAGACCATTGAACAAACTGAACTATATCTCCCCAAATCCCAAACATCATTGGGAAATTCATGAACAATATAGCTCATATAATACATGAATTAACAGATAGAAAATATATATTCCCATGCAAACACTCAAATATAAACACACACACACACACACACACACACACACACACACAATCTTTTACTATCATCAATAAAATGTTTACAGTAGATTTCTTTCCCCACCTGTTGCTCAAGATTGATCCATTCAGCCAGAAATGCTGGTCTATGCCTTTAATCCCAGGAGCTCAAGGGACTAAGGCAAGAGAGTCATAAATTCAAAGCTAGCCTTAGCAAGTTAGTAAACCCTGTCTCAAAAAAAAAAAAAGAAAGAAAGAAAGAAAAGAAAAGAAAATGTATGTATTTATCCCAGCTAATCTCCAAACATCTACCCATTCACATACTCCTTTGTGACAGAGATCTCAATATTTTTCTGGGTTTTTTGAAGTGATAGGAAAAGAACACATTTCTAACATTTAAAATAACTAAGTGAGCAGATGATAATACAATTATTTACAAATTAGAGGGAAATATTTTTTCCTTTTATTTTCCACTATGACTGCAAATGTCACTGATGTAAAATATAAAGAATACACTAATATTGAACCAAACATGCATCCCAGGGATGAATCCTACTTGATCATGGTGTACAATTTTTTTGATATGCTTTTGTATTCGATTTGCCAGGATTTTATTGAGGATTTTTGCATCTATGTTCATTAGAGATATTGGTCTGTAGTTTTCTTTCTTTGAAGTGTCTTTGTCTGGTTTTGGGATCAGGGTGATGTTGGCCTCATAGAATGAATTTGGAAGAGCTCCTTCTTTTTCTATTTCTTAAAATAGCTTGAAAAGTGTTGGTATTAATTCTTCTTTGAAGGTTTTGTAAAACTCCGGTGTATACCCATCCACTCCAGGGCTTTTCTTGGTTGGTAGTCTTTTGATGGCTTCTTCTATTTCTTCCTTTGTTATTGGTCTGTTTAGATTGTGTGTGTCTTCCTGACTCAATCTGGGCAGATCATATGACTTAAGAAATTTATCGATATCTTCACTGTTTTCTATTTTATTAGAATATAGGGTTTCAAAATACTTTCTAATTATCTTCTGTATTTCTGTAGTGTCTATTGTGATATTGCCTTTTTCATCCCATATGTTAGTAATTTGAGTTTTCTCTCTTCTCTTCATTAGCTTGCCTAAGGGTCTGTCGATCTTATTTATTCTTTCAAAGAACCACTTTTAGTTTTATCAATTTTTTCAATGTTTTTTTTGTTTCAATTTTGTTGATTTCTGCTCTGATTTTAATTATTTCTTGTCTTCTGCTATGTTTGCTGTTGTTTTGCTCTTCCTTTTCTAGGGTTTTGAGATGTAGTGTGAGATCGTTTATTTGTTGGTTTTTTCTTTTTTTGAGGAATGAACTCCAGGAAATGAATTTCCCTCTTAAAACTGCTATCATTGTGTCCCATAGATTCCGGTATGTTGTGTCTGTATTGTTGTTTAACTCTAAGAATTTTTTGATTTCCTCCTTTATGTCTCTGTAACCCATTGATCATTCAGTAACATATTGTTTATTTTCCATGTGATGCAGGATTTTTCCTTCCTTCTTTTATCATTGATTTCCAGTTTCATTCCATTATGATCAGATATGGTGCATGGTATTATCTCCACACCTTTATATTTACTAAGAGTTGCCCTATGGCATAATATATGATCTATCTTTGAGTAAGATCCATGTGCTGCTGAGAAGAACGTGTGTTCACCTGATGATGGTTGATATATTCTATATATGTCAGTTAAGTCTAGGTTATTGATTGTGTCATTGAGTTCTATAGTTTATTCAGCTTTTGTCTGGAGGATCTGTCTAATGGTGAGAGTGGTGTGTTGAAGTCATCCATAATCATTGTGTTGTGGTCAGTTTGACTGTTGAACATGAGGAGAGTTTGTTTTATGAACGTTGCTGCGCCATTATTTGGTGCATATAAATTGATAATTGTTATGTCTTGTTGGTGGATAGTTCCTTTTAACAGGATATAGTGTCCTTCTTTATCCCTTTTGATTAACTTAGGTTTGAAGCTGATTTTATTCGATATGAGTATGGCCACTCCTGCTTTCTTCCGAGGGCCATGTGAGTGGTATGATTTTTCCCAACCTTTCACCTTCAGCCTCTGTATGTCATTTCCTATCATATGAGTCTCCTGAAGGCAGCATATTGTTGGGTTTGTTTTTTTGATCCAGTTTACTAGCCTGTGTCTCTTGATTGGTGAGTTTAGACCATTAACATTTAAGGTTACAATTGAAATATGATTTGTACTTCCCGTCATGTTTATTTATTTATTTATTTATTTTAGTTTGGCTAGTTTTTACTTTTGGTTGTTTTCCTCCCCCTTTACTGAGATACCTCCTGCTGTTGGTTTTGGGCACTATTTTTCCATTCCTCTTCTTGTAGAATTTTGCCCAAAATGCTTTGCAGTGCTGGTTTTCTGGCAGCGAATTCTTTTAGCTTTTGTTTATCGTGAAAGATTTTAATTTCATTGTCAAATCTGAAGCTTAATTTTGCTGGATACAGTATTCTTTTTTGGAAACCATTATTTTTCAGCATTTGAAATACATTGTTCCATGATCTTCTCGCTTTCAAAGTCTGTGATGAAAAATCAGCCGTTAACCTAATTGGTTTACCCCTGAATGTAATCTGCCTCCTTTCCCTCATAGCTTTTAATATTCACCCTTCTTGGTCTATTCCCTGAGGACCTTAAAAGAGCATACTATAGGGATACTGCCACATCAATGATCATAGCAGCACAATTCACAATAGCTAGACTTTGGAATCAACCTAGATGCCCTTCAATAGATGAATGGATTAAAAAACTGTGGCATCTATACATAATGGAGTATTACATAGCACTAAAAAATGACAAAATCATGGATTTTGCAGGGAAATGGTTGGCATTAGAGCAGATAATGCTAAGTGAAGCTAGCCAATCCTTAAAAAGCAAATGCCAAATGTCTTCTTTGATATAAAGAGAGCAACTAAGATCAGAACAGGGAAGAAGAGCATGAGGAAAAGATTAACATTTAACAGAGACGAGTGGGGTGGGAGAGAGGGAGAGAGAAGGGAAACTGTATGGAAATGGAAGGAGACCCTCATTGTTACACAAAGTTACATATAAGAGTTTGTGAGGGGAAAGGGAAAAAAAACAAGGGAGAGAATTAAACAACAGCAGATGGGGTAGAGAGGGAAGATGAGAGGGAAGGGGAGGGGGATTGTAGGGGATAGGAAAGGTAGCAGAATACAACAGTCATTAATATGGTATTATGTAAAAATGTGAATGTGTAACCGATGTGATTCTGCAGCTTGTATTTGGGGTAAAAATGGGAGTTCATAACCCACTTGAATCAAATGTATGGAAGATGATATGTCATGAGCTTTGTAATGTTTTGAACAACCAATAAAAAAAGAACACACTAATAGAAAAATAAGAAAAAAAATGAGAATTATAGAGAATCATGAAGTTTTTAAATTATTTTCAAGAGACATATTATCCTTTTAAATTTTTATCAAGGTACATATAAATTTGTACACTCAATTTCAGTATTAGACTCAAACTATGAGTAAGCCATTCAAAGAGCAGCATGAGTCCAAGAATCACTGCTTGATACCACTACTTAGAATAGTTTTGCTCAAATGTGGGTTTATATAGTAATGCATTGTTGTTGTTGTTGTTAAGTATTAATGTTCAGGTTCCATGAGCTGTGAAACTGAAGATTGCATGTTTAATGTCAGATAAATCTAGGCAGAAGACCACAAATAAATGTATGATGAAAACAACTACGAACCAACCAAATATCAAAGTTTTCCATAGAACATTTCACCCCCAAACTTGAGAATACACATTCAAGTGTAAGGTCATAAACAATTCAGTAAATTGTTAAAAAATAAAAAAAATACTAAAATTATTTTTTTTCACTTCAACTGACTAAAATTTAAAATATCAATAATTGGAAAATGTTTGGGAAACATACACAAATGCATAATATTAAATAGGCTTCTAAATAATCCAGGAATCAAAGAAGGAATAATAGATTAGAAAATACATTTAGATTAGTGAAAATGATAACAGGCACAAAATTTCAGGGTTCACCTAAAGAAATACTGAGATGAAAACAGCTATTAAATCTGTAAAAACAATAAGACAAGCAAGAAATTTTACTTCACAATTTTAAAATTTATTATTAAACTATAGTAACTGCACAGTGAGATACACTGGCATGATGACAGAAAAAGAGATGGATGTACTAAAATTAAAGATCCAGAAAGAAAGCCATACATTTCTGGTCAAGTGACTTTTGACAAGGGTGTCAAAATACCTCAGTGAGTTAAGGAATAGGCTTTCCACAAGTTGTACTGAGAAAAATGCTTATTCACTGCCAAAGAAAGAAAGCTGTTCCTTACCATACAATATGTGAGAGAATTACCTCAGAATTAATCAAACACCTACAAGTATATGTGACATTGCAATACTAGAAAAAAAATGAGTATTAATCTTTGTAACCTTGGATTTGGTCACAGCAAAATTACAAAAAGGAAAAAAAAGAAAAATATAACTTTAAGTAATTAAAAATTGTATGTTTTAAAGAACTCCATCAAGAAAGTAAATATTTTTCAAGCCTATATATAACAATACATGTGTATATATATCCAAAAACATGGCTATTAAAAAAAGATGAGGGCTGGGGATGTGGCTCAAATGGTAGCGTGCTCGCCTGGCATGCATGTAGCACCACATACAAACAAAGAAAAACAAAGATGTTGTGTCCGCCAAAAACTAAAAAATTAAATATTAAAAAATTCTCTCTCTCTCTCTCTCTCTCTCTCTCTCTTTCTCAAAAAAAGGTGAGAAATTGCTGGTGAGTATGGGAAGAAATTGGAACCATCACACCCTGCTGTTGATTATGTACAATGAAGCATTGAGGTTGCAAAACCTTTTTTAGTTTCTCAAATGTTAATTAACAAAAATAGAAACAACCTAAAAAATCTTTCAAGGACTAGATGGATAAAAGCAAATTTGGCATATTCACATACAGCAATATCAGTCATAAAAAAGGGAATTCTGATACATGCTACTATATAGCTGATCATTGCAAATATTATTCTATGTGAAAAAGCCATCACAGTGGGCCTGATGTTGAATAATTTTGTATACATCGAATATCCAGAGTAAGCAAAAATGAAAGTACAGCATTTGTTGTCAAATCTTAAAGGAATGTCAGAAATTGGGGATTGGAAAGAGGGGTAATAGGTAAGGATTTTTGAACACAGAAATAAGTATTGAATTATATACTTGAAAAGGGTCAAAGTTACACTACCTGAATTATAACACAATTTAAAATGAGAAAAGTACATTAAAAGGAATGTAAGAATCATGGGTATTCAAAATTTCAAAAACTTCAATTTTAACATCAATGAGAGAAAATTATTTAAGATGAAGAACTAATTGTGATAAACAGACCTTATTAAGATAACCATCAAAAAAGCTATAAAAATGCATATTAAGGGAATTACAGAAGTTTTAATAAGGGTGCTAATTAGATAGTATAAAATATTTAAAGATAAAATATAATACCAGGGATTTGCTTTAAAATATTCCAATAGGAAAAAAAATAAGAAACATAATATAAAACCAGAATAATTGCTAAATCTAGATATTATATTTATAGTGATCATATCTCCATCATCTCTACTCTTGTTCTTGACGTTGTTATGTTTCTAAGAATTTTTGAAAATGAAAATACATTAAAATCTTGATTTTTGTTATATACAATTCTTAAGATGTTTTAAACATGTTTGGCATCTGCTCTTATCTCATATTAGGATTGATACCCAAGAAATACTAAATAAAGTGCAATAATAGCTCTGACCTTGATTTGCTCACTCACAAAACATATACACAGTGACTCTTGGAGGTACATAACTTTTAGAACAGAAATCCAGTCTTATGTCACTACTCCTAGTAGCTTATTCTAAGCCAAATCGCACTTGTTTTGTACTGGACTAATATGTCAGAGTGGATGTAGTATTGTTTCATAAGACTTTCAATTTTAAATACATGTCAATTTTAGAGACCCTTCACTTTGTTTCTATCCCCCAGTTTTTACATATGTACCTTTGGCACTGACCGAAATATTCTGAAAATACAAACACTGTTTGAGGACTAAAGACAGTTATTGTTGCCTTAACAGCATTAGTTTTCCAAATTTTAGCGAGACCTCCAAAGAATGCCTAAAGTTTTGGCATTAGCTCTACTTCAAGATTATCAAGAACATCTTAGACTTTCAATATATACTAGGAAATACCTTGAATTAAAATAAGCTAGTTTTGATTTTCTTAAATGTTGAAATTCTGATTGCTTTGAAAATGTCTTTATTACAAAAGTAGATGCTCAAATGGTAGCAAGGAATTGTATGCACAATATTCTCTTCAGGAGGGTCAAGCACTCAAAGAAATGATTACTTGTCTCAGTGCTGCAAAAAGCCCAACACCCTTTCCTATTTTCCACTTTTCTGTGCAACTACAGAGTAGTCTTTTGTTTTTACTTTTTCTTCAAAATACAACAAATAAACATTTTCCATATCATCATAAAACCTTCGTTCTTACAATAGAAATGGAGCAGAGACATTCTCATCTACTCTGTCAACTTTTTAAATTTCCTTTCTCTAGATTCTTGTCAATGTAAAACATTTGTTCTTCACTACTTTATAAGATACTATTATAAATCTTAACAGTTTACTTGCATAAAATTTTGCATAATTTTAATATGGTCTCAGGAAAAAAAAACTGAAAAAAATTAATCTGGGTAGAAAAAAAATAAAAATGACAGTTTCTACACGTTTTTATTAGTGCTTCACAATTGTAAACAATATTAGGGTCCACTGTGATATATTCATACATGCCCATAAAATAATTTGGTATATTTCTTATTACCTCCCCTTTCCCTCTCCCCATACATCCCCTCTAATTCATATCCTCTATTTCTCTCTTTTGGTAGTCTCACATCTATTATTATTAAATCCTCTTCTCCACTTCTCTCTACACACCATGTATAAGAGAAAACATGGGACCCTTGATTTTCTGAGTCTGCCTTCTTTCATTCAACATGATGTTCTCCATTTCCATCCATTTTCTTGCCAACAATATAATTTAATTCTTGAATAAAACTACAGTGTGTGTGTGTGTGTGTGTGTGTGTCTGTGAAGATTGATTTTCTTTATCCATTCATGTGTTGATGGGTACCCGGGCTGATTCCATATCTTGGCTATTGTGAATCGTCTTGCTATGAACATGGCTATGAATGTGTCACTGTAGTTAGGCTGACTTTAATTCTTTTGACTAAAACTCAAGGAGTGGTATAACTGGGTCATGTGGTGTTTTAATCCCTAATATTTTGAGGAACCTCCATAATGATCTCTATAATAATATTACTCTGCAATCCTACCAACAGAAAGAGTGTTTCTTTCTGCCATATCCACACCAGCATTATTATGGTTTGTGCTCTTGATGATTGTCATTCTAGCTAAATTGAGATGAAATCTCAATGAACTTTTGATTTTCATTTTCCCGTTTAAGATGTTGAATTTTTAAAAAAATTTGTTGGACAAAGAATGCCAGTTTTAACATTTTGGAAAAGTTGAAAACTCAATATCAGGAATATTTCAAATATATAAAGTTATTAATCAACTGAACTCAGCATTTAGCATTGAATTATATCATATTATATCATTGATAATACTAAGGAAATTATTAATAGTGAGATCTTATCATTTTTACTATGAGTAAATGTGAGTCAATGAAATCTTTTATCTCTGTTATATGCAAACAGAGTATAATGCCCAGTGTATGAAAAATTGTACATAACATTAATTTTGAAAAAATTTCTGAGAGTATTTTTCTTTCTTATGAGAAAAAAATGATTCACAAATTAAATGATCTCTATGGTCTGAATTAGAAGTAGGAAAGCATTCATTTAAGGTAGCCTATATCTCAATTTGAAATATAGTTAGGGTACTTAAGAATAATGACTCAGAGACATTCTATGCAACAAAATAATTTATTAGGGTTTGGGGCTGGGGTTCAGCGGTAGCACACTTACCTAGCATGTGTGAGGCACTGGGTTTGATTCTCAGCTCCACATATAAATAAAAGAAAAAAATAAATAAATTTCTTCTCAACAACTAAAAAACAAAAATTAAAATTAAAAAAAATCCATTAAAACAATGCAACTGCTTAGAGGAGAATATTTCAATCTAACATAAATGTCAGATTTCTGCAGAAGTACTATGGAGGTTCTTCTGTGGCCAGAATAAATTTAAAAATTTCAACAAATTTTTGGACAGCCCTCCCTTGAAGTCATGCTTCTCCTTCCTTTTTCCAGTCAAGGTAGGTTCTGTAACTGTGTACTGCACCCCTCCACAGTTGTTTTGTCCAGTAGAATATGTTAGGATAGATGTTAGATTATTTCCATTATTAGTCTTAAGAGCCTGAGAGGTTTCATCTCCCATATCTTGAAAGAGTTGCCATCAGAAAATTCCTGTGTAACAGGAAGAAGCAACTGCTAGAAAGAACTTGTGGAGAAATGTTGGGCATACATGAAGAGAGCTGGCCTAGCCTTTTGGTCCAGCCATATGAGGGAAGGCATCCTCTATACAATCCCTGCCACCTATAGAACATCACATAGTCCACTGTCAAAATCACATAGCATAGAAAAATTAGCTAGTAGAACTGTGTATATCACATGATAAAATAATAAATTGATGGTTTAACATCCTAGGTTTGGGGGTCATTTGTTATACAGGGGATACAATACCAGAGTAGTAACCAGGCACATTCAGAATTGAAGCTCAATCACCCTGATTCTGTGATTCTCAACCACTGCAGGACTGGAGTACCATCAGCCTCATGTTCACAACTTCCCAACTAGAAAGCAGAAAAGACACAGGGCAAGACGGACATTTCTTTGTCCTTAATGTTGTAACACAAAGTTTGAAATTGTGGTTTAGTTCCCCTATGTGCAATCATGAAAAAATATTTGTATATTTGTGAAGTTAGGTTTTTTTGAAAAAAATCTTACTGAAACTTGGGACTTGAACTAAAAGGTCAAGCCTTAGCTTTTAATTTACTACTAAATTCAGAAAAAAAAGACTCATTTACTTAATTAATTTACTTAATTACAGGCATGTATGTTTAGATTTCAAAAGATTTAAGACCACAGATCATAAAGATATTACAAGTTTTTAAAATTGATAACATAGTCTTATTTTCCACATGGACATATATTTATTTCTGGGTTAAAGGCTTATCATAAAGTTCTTTTCCATTAAATTTCCAATGTTCCTTTCTGAAAATGGGAGGGATAGCAGTTGCATCTTTCTTGGTTATAAACCCTTCATATCCATTGTTTTGTGGGCCTCTAGCCAAGAATACAGGCCCCTTATGTCTATGTATGAGCCAAACATGTCATTGTTACAGGTGAGACCTTGACATGAAGAAACCTTAGGTACTATTTGCCTGTACATAAATAATAACAGAATACTTTAGAAATATTTTAACATTCTTAAACTCTATTAAAAAGAAATTCAAAGACAATTAGAAGTTTTTAGAAGCCTATATTTGAGTACAAAACAAAAAGCTACTTCTTCAGATTCCTTTCAACTTTATCATTTGTGTATTTCACATGAAATGAATTAAGATCAGAATTAAAATTTTATTGTGTAAATTATCATAATTTTCTCATTATGGAAATAATAAAATTGATACAATGTCTTTACATAGAACTATTACAATCAACAAAACCTTGAAAATATATTTTCTAGTGTAAATTCTCTTGATGTAATTCCTTTCAGCTGTGGTCTTTATTAAAAGTGATTTGGTTTGGCCTTCCAGACCTTAGGTTTTACAGAAAAGACTTGTGTTTGCAAAAGGAAATAAAAGGTTGAAATTAGTAATGAACAGAAAAAGACAGTCTTAAACATATTGGTGGTGTCCTCTTTTATTTTACATAAACTCCAAATCAATTAATATATTGAAAAACATACATTTTCCTCCGGGGAACATGACAATACCACGTCTCATTAAAGGTTAATTTAGTCTGAAAGAGATAGGAGAAAATAAAATTCAGTTTTTTTATGAAAAATATTCATCAGCAGAACACACATTTAGAACTAATTACTATTATTGGTTGTACATACTTATTTAAATACTTTTATAAATATTATTCTTACATTCAGCTTACAGCAGTGGCATAAAAATTTATCTTACAGAAGATATTTTGAAACTTTTAATTTGATCATGATCACTTTTATCATGAGTTTGCAAATTTGTATATACTTACTTAGTGATATATTGATTTCAAAAGTAATTTTTACTTCCATGAATTTTCAATTAATTTATTTGATTTCTAATGCACCCAACACAATATTCTGCCACTGCTTAATCAAAGCAATTAAACTAATATTTCTAAGTCATTTCTCCCTGACCTAGAAAATTTACTCAGCAATGTTAAACTATAATGAAAATAAGTAATAATGAAAATTGTTTTATTTTAAAGTCCATTAGCATTCCAAAAGCTTATCTCTATATATAACTAATGCTTTTATGATAGTAAATAAAGCTAATGTTTTTAAAATAATTTTATGTTTGATCAATATGAGAATATACACATAATTTTCATTTTTAAGAAAACTAGACAGTCATATGGAAAAATAAACTCAGTTCTTCACTGTTTTCAGATCTTGGACTACTTACATCTCTATTTAAACTAAAAATAGGCTTACTTTTGAACTAACAGCCTGAATATTAAAGACAGAATAACAATAATTTCAACTTCATAAATCTATAAAATAGGTACATCTATATGAAATTTCATACATTTATAATTTACACCTATGAAATGATTGTACTTAGATACTATAGTTATATTTTGTTATCAATTGGATGGGGGCCCTTCCATTAGTATATAGAATTCTGTTTGACCACACCTAGATTGTATTTTCATTTCTAATGTCTCTTTAACTTTTTGTAGCAACAGAATTGCCTACTGCTCTGTGGTGGGTTGGGATACGATTACTGTAAACTTTCAGTTGTACATCTTTATTTGTAACTTTTAAATGTGTTGATTTACTGATCTCTGAAATCAGACTCCCTCTTTTCCTTTCTGCTTATACAATGCTATTCACTTTCAATGGTCCAGTTTAAAGTAATTTAAATATTTTAGAAAATTATAGAAAAGCTAATAATTTCACCTATTTCATATTCAGTTTTCAGAATAAACTGTGTTCACTGTGATTCATATTTTTATGTTTCCATTTAGTTTTTTTTTTCTTTTTACTGTAATTGAAACCAGAGCCGTGGGCATGCTAGGTAAGAACTAGACAACTGAGACATATCTGTAGTCCACTAATTTTTATATGGAAATTTTTATTTTAACTCCATATATTTCTTTGAATGTTGAGTGCTTTATCTTTGCTCTTAAAAGTGTTTTGTGTGTTTGTAAGTTCTCTAGGTAAACACAATATCATCTTAGAATGAACTAAAGGAAACCATAGCAAAACAAAATGATAATATTACACAAAAAGTAAAACAAAACCAAAAAATGACTATATAAGACACTCTTTAATTTTTAAAATTATTATTCAATATTTATTTCATGAATATGTACATAGAAAATGTTCAGCATGTGACTTTTAATTAAGTTAATGAGGGAATAACTAAATTCATGTCCCATAACATTTTAGTTGATTGATTAAGCTTTATGTTTCTGGGTAGGAGGAGTGTCTGAGTCTAAAAGAGGAAAATTCCAGAATTTAAGAAAAATATGCTGGACACAGTGGTACTGCCTTGTTATTCCATGTATTTTGGATACTGAAATAGGGTTGCCAGTTCCAAACCAACCTGAGCAACTCAGTAAGATCAGGTCTTAAAACTAAAAAGAAAGAAAGAAATGGTTTTGGGGGATTTGGGATACTGAAAAAATAGTGAACTAATTAAGATAAAGTATTTATTTTAGGTTATTCTAGCATATTTAGTTTCAATATGATATTTGTTCATCCATTCCTTTGGGGGTTGTGGAAAGACTGACAGTGATGATAATAGTACATTCCAGAGGAATTTGCTCATCTCATAGCAACAGGGACTCAAAGCAGGGAAGGGCTATGGTCCACAGTCCAAGAACCAAGTCTTCAACACATGGTCTTTGGGAAACATTTAGAATCCAAATTGCATTTTGGACTATAAGGTGATTTGAAGATGGAAGCCATTCGTTGAACATAATGCAATTCATTTTTTAAATATCCCAATTTGTATTCATTCGATTTTGAGTGTGGGGCCATATATAGTCTGTGATTTTTTATATGTTTGTGTGTGTATGTATGAGACTTGATTTGTTTGAAACAGGCACTGCTTTATAAGTATGTGTATAATTGTCATTACTTTTTCTTCCATACAACTAAAGTCTTAAAACAATAGTGGGTTGTCAGTAGCTGCCCTGGATGCAGACCCAATTGTCCTGAAGCAAGAGATTCTGAATACTTCTTGCATTCTGCAGTGACTTGGCTGTTACCTCTGCTGAGATAATGGGGCATGGCTCCAGGAGTAACTCGACCTGCTGGGGTTGAGTTATACTCACCTGTTCCTTTGTAATACTACCCCTTTGGCCTTTTGGGGATAGAATGTTTTATGGAAACTCCCCTTGTATGTCTCCTATAAAATAATAAAGAATTCCAGTGTCTCTCTCTTTTTATCCACAGACCCCTAAGGTCAGAGAGCCATTTTGTATTTTGAAAAGGTACTTCTTGTGATTGCATGCTTTCTTCGCCATTTTCTTAAATTATTGGGATAATCAGGTTAGTGAACCCAGCATAGGTCACCAGTGAGGATAGAGGGCAATAGTAGATTGAAGGAAATTGAAATTCTCCTCGCAAATGCAAAATTGTCTTAAGATTGTCAGTCTGGTTTGATGACTCCATACCATTTTTGTCACCCAAGTTTTAATATTTTTCCCACTTTTTCTAAGAATGACTATTGAAATCCTAATAGCATATTTTAGGAAGAGAATGGGAAATATATGAAAATCTAAAATTTTTCTAAATAATAAAATAGTATTTGTTATTAAAGGTCAATATAATTTTTTTTAATTTAATTGTATATATTAATCAAGTTACAACTTGCACCAATCAAATCCATTCTCCCTTTATCCATCCTAATCTTCTTTTCAACCTCTAATAATCTCTAGTCTATATTCATTTCTAATTTTCTTTTATATTTTTTTAAACATCCACCTAAGAAACAGAACATATGGTACTTTTTTGTCTGTTATATTTCACTTAACATAATGTCCTTTACTTCCAACCATTTAGCTCCATATGATTGCATTCTACTTTATGGATGAATAATATACATGAAACATTTTCTTTATCAATTCACCCATTGATGGATCACTAGTTTGATTCCATATCCAAGCTATTGGAAATAATGCTATAATAAACATGGGAATACAGGTTTCCTTTTGGTATGATGATTTCATTATCTTTGGGTACATATAAATACCCTAAAGTCAGATAGCTAGAAAAGATCAATATAAATCTTAATAGTATTCCTATATAAAATATAGTAAAGCCCTTACAACAGTGCTAGGCAAATAATTATTGCTTTATGAGAAATTGTTAACTGAATAAAATAAATTAGGAATTTATCCAAGAAACAGTTTCTCCAGGTGTCCAAAAGCATCATGAATGCAAAGATTATCTTTCATCTACATTTTCAAACTGATTTTGTCATGACTAATTAAATGAATAATGAAGGTCATGCAGACACTGTGTAGACTTAACATTCAGCAACAGGATTTCAATAAAAATGTAAAAGTAAGTTTAAGGAAACAATCTCAAGAACAGAGCATTGACGGGTTTAAATAACCTCTCATTCAAAGGTGTTGACACTTGTACTTACAGCAGAAAAAACACTTAAAAGAAATTTCTTTAAAACTATAAATACCACCAAACCTAGACCTTGTAACAAGTTCACTGCTATAGGCATTTTCTGAAAACACACAAAAAAGTTTTGTGTGTGCAATATTTCATTATTAACTTCTTAAACACATGGAAAAAAAAGAAAGCAGAAAAAGGCAGATGACATAAGAATTATTTGAAATGATTTACTTGCACTTTTAATTTCTTTACGAAAAATTATAATTTACACTGATTCAAAACCATATTTATCATGATATTCATAAAGATGTTAATTTTTCTAAATGAAAACACTACATGCTTCTCCTCAACACGTTGCCACTTATCATTAGTTTTTGTTTATGGTCTGTTAGTCAGTTTCAGTCCGTGTGACAGTGCTCATATCCAAGCCAATTTCAATTAATATCTTAGTAAGATTTTTGAGACTTGGTGTCAACTGATTTATTAAAGTCAACTTATATTACATCAAAGAAATTAATGCTAGTCACTAATTATATAAAAATAAGTAATCTATTTTTCTGACATAACTTATTCCCTATCCTTCTTTCTACACTGAATTATATTACATAGTGCACTATTTCTGTCTTTTTCCTTTTATAAGTTTTTCAACTTCCTAAAGGTGGCTGTGTGAAATATTTTTGGTTGATTATTAACAAAATCATTGGCCTTTCTTCTTCCTTAACAAAATCAAATTTTATTTAGATACATAGCTTCCATTGAATACAGGACACATGAAATTTAGTCTTAAATTAAGGGTAAAATTACAAGTATTCTAGTTCATTCATGAAAGTCCAATTACTCTTGGTAATGAGTAAGATCATGCAAAGATATATTTGCACGTAAGCAGAAACATATTAAGAAAATTATTGAGATTGATTTTCCTCTTTCATTAAAATATATCCCTCTTCTGAACAGATACTTTAAGTTTATATATAATGCCTGGTATTCCAGTAGTTCTCTTGAGACCATGAGGTAAGTTATCTAGAAGGAATACACCAACAAGTGAAACTTGAAGAATAGGGAAAGAACTTGGAACTTTGAAAACAAGATTAAGCCCAGTATTAATTCATATGGAAATTTCCAGACTAAAAAATCATTTTTTTGTTGTTGTTTTGTTTTGTTGTTGGTTTAAGCTTGAATCTGAGATGCTTGAAACATTCCCCCAAAGTATTGTTTTACAATAATCCTTTACCCACCAAGACATAATTGTACAGTATAAACATTATTAGTTTTTAGAAAAAAATAAAAGAAGCAAGTGATTTATAGCTAATTATCAGTATTTTAAATGTTCATAGCAATTTAAATCTACCAGATCAAAAATGATGTAGCTAATTTGCGATACACTCATCTAATAAAAGATGATACATTTTATTTCAACACAAACAAAAATAGTTCTAGTTTTGTGCATGTCTAAACTTACATTGTTCAATAGGGTTGTCATTAGCTATATGTAATTATATGCATTTATCTTTCAAAGTTATTGAAGTAAAATTAGTGTAGTTGATCAGTATCTTTAAACATGTTTCAAGTGTTCAATAGTCAAATGTAGCTTATGTCATTCGTGTTACTTAACATTTTCATCACCATATTTTTATAAAATAGTTATATATTGTTTGTTTTTACCATGTTATATATTTTCATTCATCAATCTTCACAGAATTCCAAATAAAAATAATAATTTCATTCATATTTAGAAGCTTATAAAATTAAAAAGATGAACTTAAAAGTATGTAAACTTTGTCAGTTTTATGTTTGACATAGAAATTTTTCTCAAACTCATTTATTATGTATTTGTAGAGTTTTGTTTCTTCCAAGGGATTGTTCTCCTCAAGTGATGAAGAAATTGTTTTCCATATTGCCAAACTTTACAGTAATTCAAATCCAAAGAGAATAACTTCTTGCACCTGCTAAGTTATATATCTGTGAAATGTAAGTTTATTTGGCTGTACAATTTTCTGATTGTGAGAAAACCACAAATCCCTTCTGAAATTGATTTATATCCATAAAGAAGTATTTCAGGAATTTCTAAAATTACAAGAAATATGTTTTTTCCCCAATCTCCTATGATTGTGACACCAACTTTTGCTTTGAAGCTAATTTTAAGATCTGTTTAGAGAGCAGCACATGAATGCAAAATAAATATAGAAAGAGGCCAAATATGGTAGAAGTATGAGGAATATTATCATTTGTTTGTCACCACTTAAGATAATAATGTATGCTGATTAAGAGCTCAGCATATTCTGTCACTCCTTCACTCCCACTGTTAACACTGCTTAGGTAAACTAGAGCAACATATGATTTAAGCTACTTTGGAATATCATTGAAAATGTACAAAAGAGAGAAGTGATCTAAGAAAGATGTTTATTTTTCAGCTACATAATATTTGATAACTGCGAAGTACATATGGAAAAATTCTTTCAAAATACCAGAATTTTCTTTTTCTCTTATCCATTTACATGTAGCTGTGTTCTTCATAGTGAAAACCAGACTCAATTGGGATGCTACCGCAGAAGGATAATGAGTTCAAAGACAGCCTTAGCAAAAGTGAGGCTCTAAGCAACTCAGTGAGACCCTGCCTCTAAATAAAATACAAAAAAGGGTTGGGAATGTGGCTCAGTGATGGAGTGCCCCTGAGTTCAATCCCTGGTACACGCTCCCTTCCCCATCTCACCTCCTGGAAAAAACTACACTCAACAAAGTCTGGATTTTAATCTGCTTAAAGAATTGTAAAGAGCAAATTCATGGTGAATAATTTGCTCTTATAAAGTGACACAGAAATTGAGCACATTACTAATAATTATAGTCCAGTATTGGGGTGCATATTTATCTACATTGCTATAGTCTCTTATTAAATAATCCCCTATTAAATAGCCCCTTTATTGTTCTATAATAATTCTTTTTATCTAGTGACAATTTTTGACTTAAAGACTATTGTGTTTGATGCAAGTGTAATCATTGTTACTGTTTCTGTTTATCATTTGCATGGAATGTCTTTTCTTATTTCTTCACTTTAGGCTTATTTGTATCCTTAAAAATAAATCAATCGATTATATGCAACATATACTTTACTAACTTTTAAATCGGTCTCTCAGTCTTTTTGATTCTATCCATTATTACTTAAGTAATTATTTATAGGTAAGACCTACTATTGCTATTTGCTTCCTTATATATTTTAGTCTCATTTGTGGTTTCTTTGTTCCCTTTTCTTCCTTTTTTGTCTTCCTTTGACATTCAATGAATTTTTTTACAATGATATGGTTTGACTGCTTTCTCTTTACCCTTAGCATATCTACTGATCATTTTTCTTTGCCATTAACATTATTCTCCAACAAAACATTCAAAACTTTGTTTCAACATCACTTCAATAACATAGAAAACACTTTATAGTTTTACTTCTCTTTTTGTTTTTTATATCATAATTTATGTATTTTAATATCATTTTCATTAACAAATTATTAGAATTATTTATTTATTTATTTGCCTGTTTGTTTATTTATTTATTGCACTGGGAATTGAACCCAGGGCACATAACCACTGAGCCATATCCCCAGCACTTTTTGAGTATTTTATTTAGAGATGGTCTGAGTTCCTTAGGGCATCACTAAATTGCTGAGGCTGGGTTTGAACTCATGATCCTCTTGCCTCAGCCTCCTGATTTGCTGAGATTACAGGCATATCCTACCATTGCTTGGCTTATATCAGTTACTTTATTTTATTTTTTTTTTTAAAGAACAGAGATTTATTTATTAGAGTTCTGGAGGGCAGGAAGTCCAATTTTGAGGAGTCCATACTTGACAAAGGCTTTCTTTCTTTTTTTTTTTAATTAATTTTTATTGTAGGTTGTTCAAAACATTACATAGTTCTTGATATATCATATTTCACACTTTGATTCAAGTGGGATATGAACTCCCATTTTTACCCCATATGCAGATTGCAGAATCACTTCAGTTGCACAACCATTGATTTACATATTGCCATTCTGGAGTCTGTTGTATTCTGCTGCCTTTCCCATCCTCCACTATCCCCCCTCCCCCCTCCCCTCCCCTCTTCTCTCTCTACCCCCTCTACTGTAATTCATTTCTCCCCCTTATATTTTCCCTCCTTTCCCCTCACTTCCTCTTGTATGTAATTTTGTATACCCCTGAGGGTCTCCTTCCATTTACATGCAATTTCCCTTCTCTCTCCCTTTCCCTCCCACCTCTCATCCCTGTTTAATGTTAATCTTCTTCTCATGCTCTTCTTCCCTACTCTGTTCTTAGTTACTCTCCTTATATCAAAGAAGACATTTGGCATTTGTTTTTAAGGGATTGGCTAGCTTCACTTAGCATAATCTGCTCTAATGCCATCCATTTCCCTCCAAATTCTATGATTTTGTCATTTCTTAATGCAGAGTGATACTCCATTGTGTATAAATGCCACATTTTTTTTTATCCATTCGTCTATTGAAGGGCATCTAGGTTGGTTCCACAGTCTTGCTATTGTGAATTGTGCTGCTATGAACATGGATGTAGCAGTGTCCCTATAGTGTGCTCTTTTTAGGTCTTTAGGGAATAGACCGAGTAGTGGAATAGCTGGATCAAATGGTGGTTCCATTCCGAGCTTTCCAAGAAATCTCCATACTGCTTTCCAAATTGGCCGCACCAATTTGCAGTCCCACCAGCAATGTACAAGAGTACCCTTTTCCCCACATCCTCGCCAGCACTTGTTGCTGTTTGACTTCCTAATGGCTGCCAATCTTACTGGAGTGAGATGGTATCTTAGGGTGGTTTTGATTTGCATTTCTCTGACTGCTAGAGATGGTGAGCATTTTTTCATATACTTGTTGATTGATTGTATGTCCTCCTCTGAGAAATTTCTGTTCAGGTCCTTGGCCCATTTGTTGATTGGGTTATTCGTTATCTCATTGTCTAATTTTTTGAGTTCTTTGTATATTCTGGATATTAGGGCTCTGTCTGAAGTGTGAGGAGTAAAGATTTGTTCCAGGACGTAGGCTCCCTGTTTACCTCTCTTATTGTTTCTTTTGCTGAGAAAAAACTTTTTAGTTTGAGTAAGTCCCATTTGTTGATTCTAGTTATTAACTGTTGTGCTATGGGTGTCCTATTGAGGAATTTGGAGCCCGACCCCACAGTATGTAGATCATAGCCAACTTTTTCTTCTATCAGACGCCATGTCTCTGATTTGATATCAAGTTCCTTGATCCACTTTGAGTTAACTTTTGTGCATGGCGAGAGAAAGGGATTCAGTTTCATTTTGTTGCATATGGATTTCCAGTTTTCCCAACACCATTTGTTGAAGATGCTATCCTTCTTCCATTTCATGCTTTTACCCCCTTTATCAAATATAAGATAGTTGTAGTTTTGTGGATTGGTTTCTGTGTCCTCTATTCTGTACCATTGGTCCACCTGCCTGTTTTGGTACCAGTACCATGCTGTTTTTGTTACTATTGCTCTGTAGTATAGTTTGAAGTCTGGTATAGCTATACCGCCTGATTCACATTTCCTGCTTAGAATTGTTTTTGCTATTCTGGGTCTTTTATTTTTCCATATGAATTTCATGATTGCTTTCTCTATTTCTACAAGAAATGCCGTTGGGATTTTGATTGGCATTGCATTAAACCTATAGAGAACTTTTGGTAATATCGCCATTTTGATGATGTTACTTCTACCTATCCATGAACAGGGTATATTTTTCCATCTTCTAAGATCTTCTTCTATTTCTCTCTTTAGGGTTCTGTAGTTTTCATTGTATAAGTCTTTCACCTCTTTTGTTAGGTTGATTCCCAAGTATTTTATTTTCTTTGAGGATATTGTGAATGGGGTGGTTGTCCTTATTTCCATTTCAGAGGATTTGTTGCTGCTATACAGGAATGCCTTTGATTTATGCGTGTTGATTTTATAGCCTGCCACTTTGCTGAATTCATTTATTAGCTCTAATAGTTTCTTTGTAGACCCTTTTGGGTCTGCTAGGTATAGAATCATGTCATCTGCAAATAGTGATAATTTGAGTTCTTCTTTTCCTATTTTTATGCCTTTAATTTCTTTCGTCTGTCTAATTGCTCTGGCCAGTGATTCGAGAACTATGTTGAACAGAAGTGGTGAGAGAGGGCATCCCTGTCTTGTTCCAGATTTTAGAGGGAATGCCTTCAGTTTTTCTCCATTCAGAATGATGCTAGCCTGAGGCTTAGCATAGATTGCTTTTACAATGTTGAGGTATGTTCCTGTTATCCCTAGTTTTTCTAGAGTTTTGAACATAAAGGGATGCTGTACTTTGTCGAATGCTTTTTCCGCATCTATCGAGATGACCATATGGTTCTTATTTTTAAGCCTGTTGATGTGGTGAATAACATTTATTGATTTCCGTATATTGAACCAACCTTGCATCCCAGGGATAAATCCTACCTGATCATGGTGCACAATTTTTTTGATATGTTTTTGTATCCGGTTCGCCAGAAGTTTATTGAGGATTTTTGCATCTAGGTTCATTAGAGATATTGGTCTGTAGTTTTCTTTCTTTGAAGTGTCTTTGTCTGGTTTAGGAATCAGGGTGATGTTGGCCTCATAGAATGAATTTGGAAGTTCTCCCTCTTTTTCTATTTCCTGAAATAGCTTGAAAAGTATTGGTGTTAATTCCTCTTTAAAGGTTTTGAAAAACTCTGCTGTATACCCATCCGGTCCTGGGCTTTTCTTAGTTGGTAGTCTTTTGATGGTATCTTCTATTTCCTCAATTGATATTGGTCTGTTTAGGTTGTCAATATCCTCATGACTCAATCTGGGCAAATCATATGACTTAAGAAATTTATCGATGCCTTCACTATCTTCTATTTTATTGGAGTATAAGGATTCAAAATAATTTCTGATAATCTTCTGTATTTCTGAAGTGTCTGTTGTGATATTGCCTTTTTCATCCCGTATGCTGGTAATTTGAGTTCTCTCTCTTCTTCTCTTTGTTAGCGTGGCTAAGGGTCTGTCGATTTTATTTATTTTTTCAAAGAACCAACTTTTAGTTTTGTCAATTTTTACAATTGTTTCTTTCGTTTCGATTTCATTAATTTCAGCTCTGATTTTAATTATTTCTTGTCTTCTACTTCTTTTGCTGTTGTTTTGCTCTTCTTTTTCTAGGATTTTGAGTTGAAGTATTAGATCATTTATTTGTTGGTTTTTTCTTTTTTTAAGGAATGAACTCCAAGCAATAAATTTTCCTCTTAGAACTGCTTTCAATGTGTCCCATAGATTCCGATATGTTGTGTCTGTGTTTTCATTTATCTCTAAGAATTTTTTAATTTCCTCCTTGATGTCTTCTATAACCCATTGATCATTCAGTAACCTATTGTTCATTCTCCAAGTGATGCATGATTTTTCCTTACTTCTTTTATCGTTGATTTTCAATTTCATTCCATTATGATCAGATAATATGCATGGTATTATCTCTACTCCTTTATATTGTCTAATAGTTGCCCTGTGACATAATATATGATCTATTTTTGAGAAGGATCCATGTGCTGCTGAGAAAAAAGTGTAACTGCTTGATGTTGGGTGGTATATTCTATATATGTCAATTAAGTCTAGGTTATTAATTGTGTTATTGAGCTCTATAGTTTCCTTATTCAACTTTTGTTTGGAAGATCTGTCCAGTGGTGAGAGAGGTGTGTTGAAGTCTCCCATGATTATTGTATGGTGGTCTATTAGACTCTTGAACTTGAGAAGAGTTTGTTTGATGAACATAGCTGCACCATTGTTTGGGGCATATATATTTATGATTGTTATGTCTTGTTGGTGTATGGTTCCCTTGAGAAGTATGTAGTGTCCCTCTTCATCCCTTTTGATTAACTTTGGCTTGAAATCTATTTTATTTGAAATGAGTATGGACACTCCTGCTTGTTTCCGAAGTCCATATGAGTGATATGATTTTTCCCAACCTTTCACCTTCAGTCTATGTATGTCTTTTCCTATCAAATGCGTCTCCTGAAGGCAGCATATTGTTGGGTCTTGTTTAGTGATCCATTCTGCTAGCCTGTGTCTCTTAATTGGTGAGTTTAAGCCATTAACATTTAGAGTTATTATTGAGATATGGGTTGTTCTTACAGCCATATTTGTTTATTTATGTTACTAAACATGGTTTGTTTTCCTCTTTGATTATTCCCCCCCACCTTTACTGTACTACCTCCCGCTGTTGGTTTTCATTGATATTTTCCATTTCCTCTTCCTGTAATATTTTGCCGAGGATGTTTTGAAGAGCTGGTTTTCTAGCTGCAAATTCTTTTAACTTTTGTTTATCATGGAAGGTTTTAATTTCATCTTCCATCCTGAAGCTTAATTTTGCGGGATACACAATTCTTGGTTGGAACCCCTTTTCTTTCAGTGTTTGAAATATGTTATTCCAGGATCTTCTAGCTTTCAGAGTCTGTGTTGAAAGATCAGCTGTTATCCTGATTGGTTTACCCCTAAATGTAATCTGCTTCCTTTCTCTTGTAGCTTTTAAAATTCTCTCCTTATTCTGTATGTTGGGCATCTTCATTATAATGTGTCTAGATGTGGATCTCTTATGATTTTGCACATTCGGCGTTCTGTAGGCTTCTAGGATTTGGGATTCTGTCTCATTCTTCAAGTCTGGGAAGTTTTCTCGTATTATTTCGTTGAATAGATTGTTCATTCCTTTGGTTTGGACCTCAATACCTTCCTGAATCCCCATGACCCTTAAGTTGGGTCTCTTTATGTTATCCCATATTTCTTGAATGTTCTGCTCATGGTTTCTTAACAGCTTTGCTGAGCTGTCTATGTTCTTCTCCAGTTGAAATACTTTGTCTTCATTGTCTGATGTTCTATCTTCTAAGTGTTCTACTCTGCTGGTAGTATTCTCAATTGAGTTTTTAAGTTGGTTTATTGTTTCCTGCATTTCCAGGATTTCTGTTTGTTTGTTTTTTATAACCTCTATCTCCCTGTATAATTGATCTTTTGCTTCTTGGATTTGTTTATGTAATTTATTGTCGAAGTGGTCGAAGTGGTCTTTCATTGTCTGATTTTGCTGTCTAATGTCTTCCTTGAGACTCCAGATCATCTGAAGCATGTATATCCTGAATTCTTTATCTGACATTCCATCTGCTGCAGATATTACCTCTTCTAAAGTTGAGTTGACCTGCATTGCTTGTGGTCCTTTCTTTCCTTGTCTTTTCATACTGATCGCGTTTCTTTCTGCTTGGTGAAACTGTTGTGTTATTGATTTTTCCCCCTATATATTTATATTGCTCTTGTATAGCTGCAAAGTCTCCCTCGCAGGCTTTGGCGGTGGCTCTGCCCCTCCTCCAATTGAGGCAATGTGCCTTCCACGCCAGGAGGCCGCTGTACCTGTACTTTCGATGGGCCTGTTCTTTCGGTGGTCACAGGTCCGCCTACCTTGCAGGCGTGAGCAGCGGCTTTGCCCCTCCGCTGGCCACTAGGCCTGTTCTGTCTGTCGGTTGCAGATCTGTCTACCTAAAAGGCGCTGGTGGCGGCTCTGCCCCTCCCCCGACCGGGGCGATGTATCTGGCGGGCCACTGGGCCTGTTTTGTCGGTGGTCACGGTTCCGCCTACCTTGCACACGCGTGGAGCAGCTGTTTCATTAGTGCCTGGGCACACTCTCCTTGTTTGCCTCCCTCAGGCCCTAAGTTTGTAGAGCTTGGGGCTGAGAACCCCCAGCAAATTTGCTTACCTTCTGGTAGCCATGCCCCCGTATCTGGTGCAAGAGACCTCAGTTGTCAGCACTGGTGGGGGCTGTAGCTGGGAGACCCGCGCCGCGCGGCTCCCGCCGGCTCCTGCGTCAGCACCGCCTCAGCTCCCGCCGGTTCCCGTGCCGCTGCCGCGGTTCCCGCCAGCTCCGGCCGGCTCCCTCGCCGCTCCTGCTAATTTAGAGTCCACTGGGAAGGAATCTCTTTGGCCGATCTTTGGTGACTTCCCCTCTCTGCTATGGCGGGCCCCTGGCTCCTTGCAGGAGTGACCGAAGGGAGAGGTGGAACTGGCTTGTCTCTGGTCTGACACAATCTCTGGTTTTAGATCCCAGTTCGCTAATTCACAGAGGCTTGGTTAGATTTCCTTCCCATCCTCTCAAGGGGGGGAGCCCTTTCCTGGGTGGGCAGGGCCGTTAGCAGAGCCGGAAGGGCACGTGCCTTCTGTCGGGCCAGGCGGGGACCCTTCTGGCTGCGCTGGGCCGCCGGGGGCGCCCACAGAGCCAGGCAGATGGCGCCCGCGTGGCTAAGAGCCGGGCGGGGTGACCCTTCGCAGAGCGGGCGGGCCGCCAGGAGTGCCGGGATGGTGGGAGCTGTCTGCCGGCCGGGCAGGGACCCTTCTCGACGAGCAGGGCCGCTGGGGGCGCTTGTAAAGCCGGGCGGCTGCAGCCTCGTGGCTAAGAACCAGGCGGGCGGGGTGGCTGTTTGCAGAGCAAGAGCGGAATGGCGGGAGCTGTCTGCCGGCAGGGCGGGGACCCTTCTCACAGAGCAGGGCCGCCGGGGGCGCTTGTAAAGCCGGGTGGCTGCTGCCGCGTGGCTAAGACCCAGGCAGGCGGGGTGGCTGTTTGCAGGGCAAGAGTGGGACCGCCAGGGTAGCCGGGATGGCGGAAACTGTCTCTTGGCCGGGCAGGGACCCTTCTCACTGAGCAGGGTCGCCGGGGGCGCTTGTAAAGCCGGGCGGCTGCAGCCTCGTGTCTAAGAACCAGGCGGGCGGGGTGGCTGTTTGCAGAGCAAGAGCGGAATGGTGGGAGCTGTCTGCCGGCAGGGCGGGGACCCTTCTCGCCGAGCAGGGCCGCCGGGGGCGCTTGCAAAGCCAGGTGGCTGCAGCCACGTGGCTAAGACCCAGGCGGGCGGGGTGGCTGTTTGCAGGGTGAGAGCGGGGCCGCCAAGGTAGCCGGGATGGTGGAAACTGTCTGTCGGCCAGGCAGGGACCCTTCTTGACGAGTAGGGCCGCTGGGGGCGCTTGTAAAGCCGGGCGGCTGCAGCCTCGTGGCTAAGAACCAGGCGGGCGGGGTGGCTGTTTGCAGAGCAAGAGCGGGATGGCTGGAGCTGTCTGCCGGCCTGGCGGGGACCCTTCTCGCCGAGCAGGGCCGCCGGGGGCGCTTGTAAAGCCGGGTGGCTGCAGCCTCGTGGCTAAGAACCAGGCGGGCGGGGTGGCTGTTTGCAGAGCAAGAGCGGAATGGCGGGAGCTGTCTGCCGGCAGGGCGGGGACCCTTCTCGCCGAGCAGGGCCGCCGGGGGCCGCTTGTAAAGCCGGGTTACTGCAGCCGCGTGGCTAAGAACCAGCCGGGTGGGGTGGCTGTTCGCCGAGCGAAAGCAGGGCCGCCAGGGTAGCCGGGATGGCGGGAGCTGTCTGCTGGCTGGGCGGGGACCCTTCTGCCGTGCTGCTCTGGGCCGCCTGCCGCTTGCAGAAGCGGCGGGTGGCTGCGGGATTGGACTCTGAGCCCGCGCTGCCGGTCAAGTTTCACTTGTCTGGGGCAAACTGTCACGTCTAATAAACTTAGTAATTCTCGGCAGGTCTCCTTTCAACGGAATTTTGCTAGAAGATCCTCAGTAGGTAGAATGTCGCTGTTTTAATTGGTGTTTCTGATCCCGTTAATGTGGAGATATTGAAAGTGCAGCTTCCTCGCCGGCCGCCATGTTGGATCCCCTCTATATCAGTTACTTTAAATAATGTTTAAAAATTTATTCTCATTTCTTATATGTAATAGCAGAGTGCATTTCAACTCACATTACACTTATAGAGCACAATTTTTTATATCTCTGATTGTACACAACATAGAGTCACAGCATTCACGTTCTCATACATGTACTTAGGATAATGATGTCCATCTCATTCCACCATCTTTCCTACCACTATATATATATATATAATTTCATACTAGAATTAAAAGTCACTTGTGTATCCTCATCACAGTGCTATAGTATTCAGAATTTTATTAGTCATTTGCTTTTTTGTGCTTTCAGATGTTTTTGTTATGCTAATTAACCTCCTTTTGTTCCAATTTGAACTACTATGTTTAGTATTTCTCATAAAGCAATAGGGTATGAACACACTCAGTTTTGGCTTGTGCATTGTGTCTTTATCTGTCCTTCATTCACAAAGAAAATTTTCTGGGTATAGTATTGTTGATTGGCATTTATTTATTTTTTTTACATTTGGAATCTACCATTCCATTCTCTCCTGTCTTGTAACATTCCGGTTGAGAAATCCTTATGTGTTAAGTCATTTTTCACTTATTGTTATGAAATGGTCTTTTGTTTGGTTTTTGACTTTTGACAATTCAGTTATAATGTTTCTCAAAACATCTATAGGCTCAAGCTATTTAGAATCCTTTGAACCTCATGGATTGGAATTGGAATGATTTGGGAGGTTTTCTGTTATTCATTTATTTAAATAAGCTTCTGTCTCTTATTCCTTCTTTATTCTTTCTGAGAATTTTATAATATATATACTGGTTTGATTGATGGTATCTCATAAGTCCTGTAGGTTAACTACTTTTTATTCCTTTTTTTTTCTTTCTTCACTCTGACAGGATAATTTCAAACGATCTGTATTTGAGTTTGGTGATTCTTCTGCATGATTAAGCCTATTATTGAAGCTCTCTATTGAATTTTTAAGTTTTAATTTTGTATTTTTAGGCTTCAAAATTTGATTATTTTATGCCTTAATCTCTGTTGAATTTTTAACATTTTTCAGGCATTAGTTTTATAATTTTCTTAATTGTGTTTCTGTGTTCTCTTATAAATCACAGAGTATAAAGATGATACTTAATTATCTTTCAGATAATTTTTTATATGTCCACATCTTAGTGGGCAGCTTGAATCCTTATTTCCTCCCTGTTGGGGTGTCACAATTTCTTGGTTCTTGATAAAGGGCTTTTCATTCCTGAATCCACATCAGTAAAAAAGGTGAGAGCTTCTATAAATGAAAATACAAAAATGCAAGGCTTCAAGGACTATCAGTCTTCATTAATCATTCATTTTTCAGTCCTGTAATTCCAGCCTGGGCATTTAAAGCCTTCTAGTATTTTTCCCTGGGAAAGATACCCCCAATTGTTCATGGTCATGCCTTTCCCCAACCATGATAGTTGAGCCAAGTGCTAGTATCTGAAACTTCTGTTAACATACGTATGCTGAATGCAGATATACATGCAAGTCATGAAAGATGCATGGGGTACAGGGCTTGTGTAGGCTGCTAGGTACGTAAGTGAGCTCCTTGTGGGTTCACAGACAAGTTGTCCTATGGAGTTTGTGGTTGAGGATCTTCATAAAGTCCTTGAGAAATTTAGCAGTTGGTTTGCTTTTCACAACTATGATGAAATTGCTCTGTGCTCTTACACATTTTCCATGTCCCTAGCTTCTGCTATATGAAATCCATGATTTGAGGAGAAATGTAGAATGCTTTTCTTAATAATTTTTTAAGTTGATAATCTAGTACAACATGTCAATGTCTTTTGTTAAATATTATATTGTGAAAGATTATTTAAAATGTGTTGAGAGACTCATTAAGCCGTACAATAAACAGATTTAAAAAACTGTAAATAATCATGTTTTAATTTAAAAGTTAAATTTTCAAAATAATTATAGGTGAAGTGAAAACAAGATTTCAAATTACAAAAGATAAATGGTGGCATCTAACATTATGCTACCAGGAAATTTATTTAATGTATTTGTGAAATTTAATATTCAATATTTAAATTTATCATTTGAACTCAACCATGGCTAAATAGCTAAGCTGTTCAAGTATCATCACCAGGTTCTTTAAACAAAGAGAAAGACAAAAGTCATCTTGTTACTAGCAGAAGGAGTGGAAAAATAGCTGTTTTAAAATAATCCAAGAGTCTTCTCTGTAATAATTCTGAATCAGTAGGGGCAAATGTTTGACTAGAACGTTAATTCAACCAGCAGAAAAAAAAAATATATGATCTCACACTCCCGCTTCAATCAAGGCTGTAAAAAGTGATGAAAAATATTTGTAACATCCAGTGACAAAGGACCACTGAGAGACTGAGATTTAATCATAAGATTATAGAACATTTTTCCTTCCTACTCACTCTAGCACTACAGTTACAGGACATCACTGTAACTGGGTTATAGCTAAAAGACCTGTAAGACAAGCACGATTAAGCAAGAGTTGTTAAGAAAATACAAAGAATAACAGGGTAGAAAAATAAAAACACAGAGGAATTTAAACTTCTTTCACATAAACCAATAAACAATAAATATAACACCAACGATTTTAAATTAAAATTTTATGCTACTGTAATTTCAGTCAAAGTCTTAGATTTTTTGTTTGTTTGTTGCTTCTTTATCTATTATTAAAAATTTTTTGGTATATATGCAAACTGAAATTTAAGTTTGTGTGGAAGGACCAAAAGCCCAGAACAAGTAAGTCAACAATGAGTATTAAGAACAAAGTTGGAATGGTGACATTGTTTGACTTGAGGTTTTACTATAAAGCTATTATAATAAAAATATTTGTTATTGGCAAAAGATTAGATAATTATGTGAATGAAACAGAATAGATAGCCCAGCCCAGCAATACACTCAAACTAACCAATCTTTTTAAAAGACACCAATACATAATTTTGGAATGAATAGTCTTCTCAATAATGGCTCTAGAAAAAGTTTGTTTGAATGTTTGGAAGTTAAAAAAAAAGAAAAAAAATATTACAAGAATCTTAACCTTACATAGTTCACAAACATTATTTCAAAATGCATAATAGGACTAATTTTAAAATTCAGTATTATAAAATTTGTAGAAATAATAAAACAAAATATCACACTACCCTAGGATTAGCAAAAAATATTTAGATACACAACAAAAATCAATATCCATAAATAAAACGCTGATAAATGGATCTTCATGAAAAAAGGAAATGAAAATTAAACTAGAGACTGTGAAAATGCATTTTCTACTACATATTTAAAACATATTGAATAAAAAATTGAAAAAGTTTTCTTAAAACTCAAGAAAATAAACAAAATAAAACAAAACAAAACAAATTGAGTACTAAGAAAATATTTAAATAGGATCTACAGATTAGAAGTAAGACTAGGGGAAATTACTCATAGTCAGTAATTGAAGCAATAAAATGATACAACTTTAAGTCTATTAGAAAGGCTGAAATTCAAACTGACAATTATTAATGCTGGCAAGGTTTAGAATAGCAACACTCATATTCATCCTGCTTGAAATGCAAAGTGCCACACCCCTCTGCAAGATATTTTGACAGTTTCTTACAAAATTGAACAGTTTTATCCAATCTAGAGAAAGTGTTTCACAAAACTTACTTGTGGTATGCTTCAGTACTCTTAATAGTGCCCATATAGTTCTACTTTTAAAAATCTTTAAAAAGAAAAAAAATCAGGTTAAAATAAAATTCAAATAAGAAAACAAACAATTGCTTGGGATAGGGATATCGAACTCAATTAAACATATTACTGTATATTTGTAGAATATATTATTTTTGAAGATTCAAGGGTGTGGACAATGATCAATATTTATTATTAAAGTTTTGAAAGATATAAAAAAATCAAAAAATAAACACATGTTGACTCTTTGTAATATCTTACTATTTAAATTAAAAAAGTGACAAAAGATTAAAATTTTTAGGAAATGCTGGGCAAGGTGGCACACACCTGAAATCATAGTGGTCTGGGAGGCTGAGGCAAATTACAAGTTCAAAGGCAGTTTCACCAAAAGTGAATCACTAAGTAACTCAGTGAGACCCTGTCTCTAAATAAGATACAAAATAGTGCTGGGTATATGACTCAGTGGTTGAGTTCAATCTCTGGTACTCTCCCAAACAATAAACATAAAAAATTTTTAGGAAATGCATTAAGATTTTAGTGCAACTTATTTCAGAGTTTTATGATTACAGGAGATTTTTTTTAAATAATCTCTTGTGTTATAAAGTTTTAAAAATAAGCATTATAAAAATAAAATGGTTACATATTAAGTACATTTCTCTATAACTTTGTTGGCTTTTTTATTTCTTGGGGTATATATTTAGAATTCATCATATAAACTAATGAAATAAAAGAATTAGGATTACTTTAAAATATTTTGGGAAGAGAAATTATTCTGTAGATTTAAAATGACAGAGAATAAGCCATATTATTTTATAAATGGGACTCCAGATGTGGCAGGAGGATAGAATGGTTACTTTGGGAGGCAATTTTTGTCCCTAATGTGCTTTCATCTGTGATGGTAACAGTCCTTTATTAATAAGACTTTTTTTTTCTACTAATTGGAAATTTCTGCATTTGTGTAGAAAACTTTGGGGAGGGGGTGTGGAAAAAACATGTAGTGTCCCTTCTGTTTATTTCATAAAGGCCCTTGTAAATAATTGTATAAAATTCTGTTATTCACCTTTCTTAACAAATAGACAGTACCAGCCCTTGTGAACAGAGCTCATTATCTTTAATCTCTAGTAGAAAATATCATAGAGGATTTTGTTTTATTTGCTTTTCTCAAAAAGTAATGCATCTTGGTATGTAATTACATATTCATAATTACCTGCCTTTCTTGGGTCCCCCATAGGAATTGTCTGAACAATTTGTATGTAGAGTAATATACCATATATGGAATATGTCTCTCAGCTTTTCAGTTCCTTTCCTGGGATTTATATGCCCTTATTTAACACGTTCCTTGTTTCTGTTATTATGCAAGAAATCATGCCTGATTAAGTTCAGACAGTTTGCAAAGCAGGGGGTTTGTGTAATTGCGATCATGCTCTGCAGGTTCTTACTTAATTGTCATCTCTTTTGAAAGTAGATTAAAGAACTTTTTTAGAGTGTGCTGCTCACCTGTTTGTTCATTACATTAATTTAAGTTGTCTTTCCTGCTATTTGTTAAAAACCTATCACAGGGAGAATTTGGTGAGGTCATTTTTCCCCCATCCTTCCTATCTGCCTAAAGGCATTATGTCAGTTTGTCATACAGTATATCATGTGTTCAGTGAATTCCCTACTTTTTTTCAGATACTTAGTATGATAAAAGAGTCAGAAAACGTTTCTCTCTCCCTTAGAATACATAAGTACAAAATCTTAAAACATGAGAATGGATTTCAGAACATTTAAGTAAAAATTGTTATTATTATTGCGCTTTTTTTTTTTTTTTTTTTTTGCAATGCTTTCAATTCAACCCAGAGCCTTGCTCATGCATGGGAGCATACTATCAGTAACCCTCAGCCCTAAAAAGATATCCTCAATATATGAAATTGTGGATACTTCTTGGCAAGATGCTGCAAATCAGCACTTTTTTTCTACAAAATGTGTGCCAACAGGAAATTCATTTTCCGAACTAGAATTTAACTTTTTACTTGCTATAGATTTGACAATAAATGCCTTATTTGTTTATTGTTACTAATTACCCTGCATACTTATAATTTATGTATTTGAAAGTTTGAGAATATATATATGAAAAGATAATTAAACATAAAATATATATATGATTCAATAGAATATTTTATTAAATAATTATTTTGGTATTAGGGATTCAATCTAGGAGTGCTTTACCACAGAGTTATATTCCCACCCTTTTTATTTTGACATAGAATACAGCTAAGTTGTTGAGGCTTATCTGGAACTTATGATCCTTCTACCTCAGTCTGTTAAGTTGCTGGCATTACATGCATGTGCTAAAATTCTGTGTTCATTGCATAATGTTTTTGATTACTTGAACATAAAAAACTAAAGCAAAAAGTGGTTAACACAGTTGTGCCAAGATAACTAGTAAATGCTAGACTTTATATTGAAAACTGACTGATTTGGAAATACATGCTTTTATATTTACAGCATATTTATGTATGATAATTCTGCATTTTGGTTAATAATTAGAGCTCAGTGGAAAAACATGCTGTGTGACAGGTCACAAAAAGAGTTTTGAATATGAATAAAGCAAGAGAAAGAGAAACTCAAATCAAAAAACATAAAATATAATTTTTTTATTATTTTAATAAGGATTTATGTTTAGTAAGGATTACATTTTCATAATGTGTCACTTAGAAAATTAAAGAATAGCCCTGTCATCATTCTATCATTTATAAATTGCTGTGTGTAAGTAAAAAGAAGCCTATTGCTTGGTAGTTTGTATATGGACTTAAGTTTATGGTATAGCTGTGATTTTCATAAAATCTTTACAATATCCCCTTGGCGTCCTTCTTAATAAAGGCTTTTCACAAGATCTTTGAGTATTCATCATGAAAAGAATTTCATTTTGCAAATTCTCATCTACACAGTATAGCCACTAAAATTTTATTTCAGAAAATATTTGATACTGATATAGTTTATTTGTGAATTACTTAATGAAAAAAAATCGTGTAAATGAAAAAATAATGTGTTCAGGGACATCTATAGTGTTTTTGTAAATGATGCTAATTTATATTTCCACTAAAAATGTATGTGGGGTTCTTGTTGTTAATAATTTTGCCAACATTTGTTATTTTTTTATTATAATAGTAACTTTATCAGGTGTGAGGTCATATCTCATTGGGATTTTAATATTCATTTCCCCAGTGAGTAGTGATGTTGAAACTTTTTAATATTCCTGTTGACTATTTGCATACTCTCTCTTGAAAAATTATTCAAGTCTTTTGCTCATTTTAAGAGTCAGTTTTTGTCCTTATTAATGAATTGTTTGAGTGTATTATATATTTTGTATGTTAGCCCTTTGTCAGATTTACAGTTATAAATATTGTCTTCCATTTTTCAGCTTGTTTCTTTATTCCATGAACTGTTTCCTTTGCTGTGTAAAAACATTTTAGTTTGACATAATCACATTTGTCTATGTTTGCTTTTGTTTCCTGTGATTTGGAGGGTCCTTATCAGAAAAAAAAAAAAGAGCATTACATAGGCCAATGGCATACAGCTTTTCTTCTATGTTCTCTTCTGATAGTTGCATTATACAGTTTTCTTAATAGAAGAGGAAAAAATGTATTCTTTCCCCAAAGTGCAGATTCATTAATACTTGTTTACTCAAAATTTCCATGAGGGTTAAAATATATAACACTATGGCAGACAAAATAAGACAAAATATGTAGCTCAATAGAACTTTAATTTGGAAAATCACTTGTAAAGATGTTATATGATCCAAGACAAATAGGTAAATTGTTTTTAATCCCACAGTTAGCAAGAGCTAGAAAATGCTACTCACCCGAAAAGCTTATGAAACCAAGAGAGGTTTACCCAAGGCTCAGAAACTATGGCTGATCAGGGGAAGCTGAATTCATGAAGAAGATATAACCATTGCCAAAGATACTGCCAACACTGGAAACAATGGGGGAGAAGGCCCTAGGTTTCTCATTCATCTTGTTATCCATTCTCTTACTAGTGCCTTGCATCATCCAAAGTTTCAGGAAACAAGTTAGCAAGGAAACTTGCAAAGTGTGGTTTGCAAAAGTTTACCAAAAGAAAGTTAACTGACTTGACTATCAGGCTCTATTTGTTAACCATGTATATTCTAAACTTTTTATTCATATAAAATTCTGTAATTCCATTTAACATGACTCAATTATCCATTGTACCAAAAGAAAATCCTCTTATCTTTTCTCCTGTTAAGGAAATATAACTAAAGTTAATAATAATAATAATAAAATAAAAGTCTTCTCCAAACCTAGAAAACCTGTGCATAGATATAGAAGAGAAAGAATACGATTTTATTATTGCCTAAGCCTTGGCCTAGAATGTGATACATATCACAGGCAATCTGCTAGGAGACTGCAAGGACAAAGAAGAAATCTCACCTTCTATGTAGTCAAGTGAGTAGAACTCATTGCACACATGTGCTCAACGTAAACAATAATCATTCTCAACAAGAGAACTTGATGGCACCACTAGTCTACCTAATCCATTCCAGTTCACTTGGAAATCTCTGTGTGAATCTCTGTTAAACAACTGATTCCATCTAAAGAAAAAAACCAAACTTCTTACATCTTTATTACATAAAGTAGTTTTGCAGTTTGGAACAAAATATCCACCAGAAGATATTAAATCTCCATCTTTCCTCAGAAAGTGGGAGGTAAAGGTGTTCTCATCCTTAATGTTTTTATTTCAAAGAGATTGTTATCAGGTCATTGAGAAAGACATTCCTAGTTAAAGAGACTTACTTAGCTTTTCAAAAAATTTATACTCATTTCAACAAGAAAGAATGAATGCAGTTGTAATTTTTTAAAAGTAAAAGTTCTGAAAAAGGAAGTGGAGGAAGCCACTTGAAGTAAGTCACTTTTTAATTTTGTTTGGCCTCAGGCCCCAAAATAAGCATAAATGCTCTCATCATTCACTGCAGCCTACTCAAAATTCATGCTCTTTATCTTTCCTTTATCTCTGATCTAAAAGTATCTGATCAAGATCAGATCATCCATGAACTAAAAATCATAAAGCTAAGTCTTACCATCTCTCTTTAGCTAAAATACCAGGGAAGAGAGAAACAGAAATAAATTTCCTGAATATCTAGCCATATAAATAAAATATACATTATTATAATGTCCTCCTTTCAGCTGTTCCCCTAAAAGATTTATTTTTGTTTACTGCTATTAGTTACAAGTATTTCATTGTTTGTAAATTTAGGGCTATTTAAATGGCTTAACTGTGCTTTCGCTTCCCCCTGATAAATTGTGTTCTCAAGAAGTTTCATTTTGATATCACCACTTGTTGAAGAAAGCAAGCAGGGTCCTACCAGCCTTTGGTTCCTCTTCCAATCATCTCTAAAATGGAACCCCCTTCAAAACAAAGGAGCTGATCACAAATATTAAATCATATGGTGCCATGAACGTTTTAAAAATAATATGTGTTATTTTAATAACAATATTAACAATAGCAGTGGCAAGTTCCTCATTTGATATTTATAAACCTTAATTGATTTGAGAATGGTAGAACACCAGAAAAATTTTGGATGATTCCACTTGTTTAAACTCCCTTAGACAAAAGGCTTAATCAAAGATCTCATTAGAATAGGAAAATATTTATTTATGCCAGGATTATAATTTCAAGCCCACCTTTAAGATCTATAAGCATCATTCAGTGCCCTTACTTCATTCTGAGCTCATCAAGTTATGGCCACTGCTTCATTTTGAAACTTCCTGTGTTTTTTACAAACTTAAAAGCAGGCCTCAGATCTCATTGCCATGAGTCATGTTCTGCTCCAGCTGCTGTTCAGACCGTTCCTGTTTTCAACCAACTCTCTCTAAATAGTCTGAATTCTATATTTTCTCTTCCTAAACCTCTCATTTATCTATCATTGACAGAGATCTGATTTCTGCCCAGTCTGCTTAAATCACCAAATTGCTGCTTTTTGCTAAATCCACTTGGCAGTATCTAGGTGTAACAGTTATATTTGAGGACATCAAGGACTCTTTTTCTCAAAAATTTTCTCTTCTGGCATCAACAACCATAAGCTACATTCACTTATCAGATAGTTAAGAATGAAAAAGTTCGCCAATATATTTTTATATTGAAGCAAAAAGCTTTAATTCTGTTTTCTGCATACCCCTCTCAACCTCAAAAAGTTAATTGTTCTCTATAAGTGCCAAGATGGTGCTTCATATTGGTTAATATTGGGTCTCTGGAGTAAGACAACATTACCTTTAATTCTGACTCTGCAATTAACTAGTACTAAGAAAATACCTTTGATTCACCTCTCTCATCTGTAGATCAAGGGATAAAATAGAGATAATTTGTGAAAATTTTAGCCCATTTCTTAGCAAATAATTATTTCAGTTTTATCAAGCTATTGGAGAATTCAATGATATAATAAATGACAGGAAATAAAGCAGTCCTTGAACTTGTAAAGATTTTCAGACTGCAAAATTTCATGAAGACATGACTCTAAAGAATTAATAAATTTTGGAAAGAATACATGGTACCTGTTGCATATGGTTATAGTAAATGGAAAGTTTTGCTTTCAGTCCCAAATAGAAGTCTAGGGTGTAAAGGAGAAGTTTGATAATTGAAAATCTTGATATAAAATAATTTTAGATTTGGAAACTTGCAACAAGTTGGAAAGAAAAGAGTACTTGAAAATGCTGAATACTAAAGCCATCAATCTAAATTTAACTTTAGGCTGTTTTGGCTGTTTTTATTATTTTTTTCTCAAGAAGTGAATCTGTGGGCTTATTTACTAAGTCAACAGTCCTCATCATTTAAGGAGTCTCACAAGAAAACTATTGCATATTAAGTTTTCTATACATTGGGTACCACCACCTTCCCAATACCAACAGTGATAGATTTTAAGAAGTTAACACAACCAAAATAAAAAGTTGAAGAAAGTGTAATGAGCCTAAAATGAGATAGGAAATTCTAAGAGACAGAGATAGACCTTTCTATGGAAAAAACAAACAAACAAACATTGTCAGACAGACACACACACACACACACACACACACACACACACACACAAATACACACACACACACCAGTGGCTGTAATTCAAGTGTTTGATTCTGTGATCTCTCATTTCTGAATGACAGCACCAAGCTCTCCTGCTTTTGCCTATGTGACTTCGTTTCACAGACCTTGGCAGAGCACCAGGACTTCATTTTGAGAAATATTGCTCCAGGGTACATTGACTACAGTGTAGCTATTAACACTTGATTATAGGTTTTAGAAATTGTATTTAGAGGCTTCAATATATTATGGATCACACTGGTTTATTTGTTCATGTTTTGAAATATGAATTTGCTTGGGATTCTAGACAGGGACATTTTAAATGCTCTCATCTCTGGCTCTCCATTGCTGTTTTCATATAGATTTTCTGTTTGGTAATTTCATAAGAGTTGACTTACTATACAATTAGTTAAGCCAGTCCCTTTGCTCAGAGGGAATATGGGCTTATAGGAATTCTTTATTGTATAACTCAAACCCCTAACACTTTATATACTTACTGTTTAAATTTAGATCCAAGAATTTTTATGATCTGTATGTGAAAAAGTTTTGATTTCTTTGTATTCACATATCTTCAAATTAGAAAGCTAAACTGATTTACTAGTTATAAAGTTAAATGCTTTTAAAAATTCATATTTCTAGGTATATCTTTTCTAGTCAGTCTTTCTTAATTGTGCTAAGGATGATGTAAAAGAAGAGTAACAGAAATCTTTCAATAGTATAACTAGGACCAGCTCACCTTTATAAACTAAGAACAGGTTCCTAATTGTCATTTATTTTTAAATGACATTTAGGCAGTATAATGTTTATTAAACATTCAATTTTTCATGTTAGCTTATTTTAAACGTAAAATTGTTTCTGTAATTCTGTTCACAGTCTTCTCCTTCAACATGATTTTCTATTTCCTATGAGCTGAGAGTATATCTGCTGAAAACAAAATTACACCTGAGCAATTTTCCTGACATTGGTTTAGAGATGCAATTCTTCTTTCAATTTTCACAGGAGTCCTTTTTTTTTTTTTTTTCAAAACTCAGGGTTTCAAGCATGTGCAGGAATTGTAAGAGTGTGCAAGATGAAACCTCTCCTGATTTAGGGATTGTGTATGCCTTTTTTACTACAATCCAGCCTACTAATCAAATAGACTCTCCTTCTGCAGTGTGTTCGCCATCATGCAAAAAGATTCTTATTTACAAAATCATTCTAAGAATTTATCAAAATCTATAAAGTTACTGCCTGAAAGATGTGGTTACATATAATGTTACTAATTAGAAATACTGTATTTTTCCCACTCATAACATCATATTCAGTTTTTAGAAAATAATCTTAAAATTAGATAGAAATCTATGCTTCGCCTATTGCCACATAATCCCTTTATGGATTATATAAGCTTCTTGTATTTATTTCAAAAACACTTTGTAATATGCGCTTTTTAAAAGAAATACATTTTACCATAAACAAAGGGTGCCAGAAACACAGCTTTCAGAATCTCCAAATAATTTAAACATGACTCTCAGTCACATACTTGCTTTCCTATTTTGTTTTGTTTTCTTATGGGCCTCACTGAAAGTGAAGAAAGAAAGAATATTTTTAAAATAATTTTATTTAAAGAAACTATGGAGGAAAAAAAGCAGATGTTTTCATCTTTTCCTTATTCATTGCACTACCCATTTTAAAACTGGCTGAGCACCAACTCAGTCTAGGATATTAGACTGATATATATAAAAATGCCAGACTGAGTGTATTATTACCCTTGTTTCTATAGGGTTCAAAATTTGGCAAATCTAAAAATATAACACTAATTATTATAGTTGTTTATTGTGAACATTAAAGTGTGAAATGAAAAGGAAATTTATTTGACCTACTTTCTATGTTAAAAATTACAAAAATATTCTTTATATTCATTGATGTCCTTATACCAACCTCATACCCCAGCCACCACTAAGCCCTTTGAAGAGTCCAACTTGAGCAGGGTTATTTGACATCCAATTTTTTTTTCATAGCAAAAATTATTTTGGGGCCATTTCAACTGATTTTTTTATTTCTTCTGTTTTGCATAAAAAATGTTTAGTAAACATGTCTTTCTTGTGACTGATGTCTGGTAAAATCAAATTTAAGGGTAAATTTAATTAGGTCCACAGATGGTGAAGCAAAATTGATGGTAATATGTCAATATAAGCTGGAATTAACTGTTTTTAAAACTGTGTCAACACTAGGAATAAAATAACAGCCTTGTCAAGCACTGTATTTAAAATGTACTTTGAAGAATGATGCAGTTAATTTCTAATTTCACATCAGATGTCCTAGGCTGGAGAAATGCTTTAGTTTGTATTAGCAGTCATTCTTCAATGGGATAGTATTTAATTTTGTTTCATATGTGCTACAGAAGAAAAGAAAGAGAGCTGATTTTTTATGCAGATAATATATAAGCTATTATTCTTAGGTAAAATGTATGGGACACTAGCTACTAAGTAAAGGAAAAGAGAAAGAGTACATAACCTCTCCTTTGGATGATTTAGTGTCTGCTGTACTGAAATAACTTTGATTTTATGATTTTGTGTTCCCTGCTCATTTGTACATGACTCAATGAGTGTAAGTGTGGAATAAGTACTATTGGATAAAAAAACGACCAGGCAAAATCTGTAAGGAAAGAAATATCAAAATGATTTCTAAAGTTATATGTGTAGTGAACTTTTACTTATACTATGAATGAGGGAATGGAGCTGAATTATGGAAATGCAGTAAAGTAGATTTATAGAAAGTCACAAATTTCAAAAAAAAAATTGACAGCAACACATTTCAAGAAACATAAAAAATTTGCTGTGGAATAAGCTATTCACTATTGTCTCATCTTATTTTAAATATATTAAATTATATCTTGATTCATTATGAAATAAAATCTTAATTATTCTAGTAGAGAGCAACTTGCCCTCAAGATTTATTAGTTTAGTTCAATTTTAAATATATAATTATAATGAAAACAGTACCAATAATAGAAATAATATATAGCATATTTTTGCTTGTTCTTATATATAACACATAGTACTTGTAACTTTACATATACTATCCCATTAAGAATATTAAGCTGTGAAGGCAAATTTATTAATATTTGAAAGTTAAAAAATGAAGTTCAGAAGAATAAATGGATTTTTTTATTTCAGGAATCATCAGGGGAAAAAGAAAGGCAGATCCAAATTCACATCTGTCTGATCAAAACCAATGTGTCTCTAAAGCAAGAGGCTCTTTGTAATTTAGTGGAAAATTCATTTGTGGCTTGGGTTTAACTACAAATATAATGATCTAAAAGCAGTACCCATGCATTTAGCTATTTTCCTTTCCAAATGTTTCTATTCCTTTGCTCTGCATAACAAAGACCACAGTGCATCTTGTCTTCATCTAATGTGTATGAAGCACATGCACACAAACTGACACTATACACAGAGATATTAATGAATACTTACATTTAAAAATGCCTTTATATAATCTTCAATCAGCATAGAAGATCAAAATTAAGTAGAACTTTTGGACTGGTAGGAGGTAGAAAACTGGATGAGGTAGAATGCTGTCCCTGTATTAATGCTCTGAGAAATATTTTTCTGTAATAAATCCCCTCATTATCCTCTCATTATTTTAATGAAATTAATATCCATGTGTATTTATAACCACATATGCATGTGTATGTGTACAGATATGTGTATTATTTATTTATTTTTTATTATTTTGCATTAGTCAATTCTAAATCTATAAAAAAAATTGTCAAAGCAGATTTGAATTCTTCAAAAATAATTAGATTGGCATATCTAACCTTCATCATCTTTCAATAGTGGCTCAAACAAACATTCAATGTACTTGAAGAATAGAGTTGAGTGCTTCTGAAAAATCAAAAATCCCTTATCCAAATTATTGGGGCTGAGGATTTTTTCTTTTCTTATTTTGGAAGTTCTATGGATGTTTGTGCTAAGTTCATATTCAGCAATAACATGGAAGCATAGAAATTCTACTTTAATTATATTTGTAGTTTGTCTCAGATTTGAAGATGTCATGAGGTCAAAGATTATTGAATAAATCAAACAGCAGATGCAAAGTGAAAAATGTAAATAAAATGTGTGATTTATGTAGATATTAAGCCATTTAAAAAGTAAAATAAACATCTTGAGAATTCCAGTCATTGCAATTTTCATTCATCTATAGTGCTTATAAAATTAAACATTTTTTTGTTTTGTTTCCTTGTTTGTTTACTTTTCAGTAGTAGGGGCTGAACTCAGGGACACTTTGATTCTAAGCTACATCCCCAGACCTTTATATTATTATTATTATTTTAAATATAGTGACAGGGTCTCACTAAATTGCTCAGGCTGGCCTTGAACTTACAATCCTGTTGCCTCAGCCTCCCATTTAGCTAAAATTACAGGTATGTGTCACATGTTCAGCTTTATCATTACTAGCACCATTCTTTTAGTCTAGAGTCAAGTTTGCAATTTTCTAGCATACCAGATTCATACAGGTTTGGTGACAGGCCTGCTTCTAGTCATTGTTCAACACTGACAGGAGAATCACAATACTATTCAAGTGAATCAAGCTTTTGGTAAACTTTATTTATTCATTCCTGAGTTGTTTGGTTTGGTTGGTTTTGGTAGGGTATGTTTTTCTTGGTTTATGATTAGGGTCAATGAAAATCAAATTTTTTTGTCAATATTATTTAATTGTTAGGTACTTTAATTTCTCTCTCTCTCTCTCTCTCTCTCTCTCTCTCTCTCTCTCTCTCTCTCTCTCTCTCTCTTTGTTCTTTATCCCCAATAGTTATCTACACAAAGAAGTGAACTTATTTATTTCAGCTGGTGTCAACAGCTGGTACAGCTACAGCAAGGGTGACAAAACACAACTTGAGGAGTGCTTTAGGTTTTAATGGGAAGTTACTTCACCCAGCCCAGGATGGTTAGCTATAAACCGATCCTTAAACTGAAAGCTGAAAACTGAAGGGTAAGGAGATAGTAGCTTGCATAAGAGACTAGTAATATAATCCGTAAAACAGAGAAGGACTATCAAAATATTAGAAGTGCAGAATACTAAATGTTTAAGTATGAATTTGTATTCATTCATACATTCACTCATCCATTCACTACAATTTTATTGCATGTTATGTACTATATTCTTAGAGACAGGCATTTTGACAATTGAAATGTATATATTTTACGGTACAATATGTAAAAAAATTTGAGATTTGGTCTAAGTTTCTATCAGAAATATCTAAAATTTGTTCAATTCCAGGGTATTTCTTATTTTTACATTAAATTTCAGTTTTATTTGTTAGAAATGTCTTCATTTTTTAAGTTAATTTTTCATAAACTACATACATTTAACAGTGATGTATAGGAAACTATTATACTCTGAAACATCTGCCTATATCTAGGCCACAACTTGTTTTCTGCCTTATAGTACTCTATAATCACAGTACTATCTATCCATAATGAGATTCTTCCTTCAGAAAGTACCAAGAAACACAGGGACCAAGCAAGCCTTGGCAAAGGGTGAGAACATGTTTCCTGTTCATGAACATTTGCAAGGTTGTTTTTTTCTCCCCATGAGATATTTTGCACCATATCATTCTCTTTCTCTTGTATTTCTTTATAGGGAGAATGCCATACACACCGAACTTTAAACTTTTTCTCTTGGCTGTAAATATTCAATGAGTTTTCTAACATTAAACAGGTAACTCACAGTGTTGACATGAATCTTTTATTCAGGAAAATTATAGCTCCATTTATTCTTTAACTTTAGCTGAAGATAAACTTTAAAAATCTATAATTGCAACTATTCCTTTATAACAGGAATTGTGTACTGGGTCAGCAAATATTAGTCAGCTCCAAATTGGCTTTATATAATGGTTATTATGGCTTTTATTATCATAATATTCACCTGTACACACTTTCTCATTTGGAATGTAATATTATGAATGTTGAGGGCTTTTGCTTATTTCTTAAAATTTCATGCATTCTATGTCTCCCTAATATATTATAGAACATGCTATTATTTCTCCAATGAAACATTCCACATGTATGTAAAACATCTTTTTGGACCAGGGTGTTGGAGACAGGGAAGGAGAGGATAAAATGCTGGGCAGTGATGTCGGCCAAATTATAATGTTATATTGTGTGCACATACATATATGTAACAACAAACTCCATCAATATATACAACTACAATGCACCAGTAAAAAAAATGAGGGGAAAAATATGTTTATTTTTGTCCACTTCCTATTCTACATTTATTATTTGTATTCTTGATGACTGCCTTTCTGGTTGGTATGAGATGAAACCTCACAGTAGTTTTGATTGCATTTCCCTAATTGCTATTGATGTTAAACATTTTTTCATATATTTGTTGGCCATTTCTATTTCTTCTTTTGAGAAATGTTTGCTTAATTCATTTGCTCATTTATTAATCGGGTATTTGATTTTTTGGTGTAAAGTTTTTTGAGTTCTTTATGTATTCTACTTATTAATGCTCGGTCAAAAGAGTAGTAGCGAAGATTTTCTCCCATACAGATTTAATACAATCTCTATCAAAATGCCAATGAAATTATTCATAGAACTAAAAAAAAACTGCCAAAAAATTTAGGAAGAAATAAATTTGGAAAAATAAAAGATCAAAAACAGCCAAAGCGATTCTAATCCCCCCTCCCCCCCAAAATAAAACCTCACAATGCTTGAGGCATAACAATTCCTGACAGCAAATTATGCTACAGAGCTATTGCTGGGAGCCATCAGCCAAGTAGGTATGACAAATTCCTTGCCAGCTTACTCCCATGCTGTCTAGTGGAAGGACTTCTGAAAGGTGACCTTGCTCAAGGACCAGGGCAGGATCCGTGTTTAGGGTGTTCCCCCTTTAGAATAGGGTGGTTTAGCATAATAGGAGATTAGGGTGTTCCCCCTTTAGAATAGGGTGGTTTAGCATAATAGGAGATTAGGGTGTTCCCCCTTTAGAATAGGGCGTATCCTGCTGCTGAGTTCCTCTTGAGTTCTTAGGGTCAGACAGTATATTTGGGAGACAGAAGCCCATGTGGAGAGGATTTGGGCAGAGTAGTGGATTTGGGCAGAGTGGATTTGGGCAGAGAACGTGGATGCCCCCAGAACGTGTTTGTAGATGGCCGGTGTGAGTTCGGGAATAAAGAATTGCTGTTTGAATCTACAAGCTGTGTGGAGACTCGTGATTTGTGCCCAGCCAGAGACTGCGGCAAGCTATAGTATTTAAAAAAAAGAAAAAGAAAAAACAAACACACTCCCCCCAAACCAAAACAACAACAACAAAAATACCTGCATGGTACTGATATAAAAACAGAAGCATAGATGGTACAGAATAGAAGACACAGAGACAAACCCATAAATCTTCAGTCTTCTGATCCTTGACAAAGGTGCCAAAAGCCTACATGATGAAATTTTAAACAAATGCTGCTGGGAAGACTGGTTATGCATATGTAAAAGAATGAAACTGGGACCTTGTGTCTTACCCTGCACAGAAATTAACTCAAAATGGACCAAATATCAAGCAATTGGACCAGAAACTATTAAACCCCTAGAAGAAAACACATAGATTTAGTAAGTGGAATGACATCAAATTAAAAAGCTTCTGCACAGCAAAGGAAATAAGAAGGTGTAAAGAGAATGTGTAAAGAGAACACACAGAAAGGGGGAAAAGTCATATAGTATGTTTAATCTTACTTTTACCTCTAGAAGATGATTCTTCTAGAAATATTGAACATTTATTTCCACATTGAACCAACTGATTTCTAAGGTTAAGGAACAACTGTCAAATGGATATTTCATTCTATCTCAACCCAATTTGCATTTAATATTAAGAAAATCAGCTCATTGAAATATAAATACGTGCAATAAAATGAACTTCATTATATTTGTAAGAATTAGTAGGCTTAAAAAACATGAAAAATTTACCACAATCAAAATACTGAGTGTTTCCATCACCCCAAAAAACTCATTGGGGGAAAAAGCCACCATTCTTTATCCCAGAAAAATCACTGAGATTTTTTATGTCAACTTAGATTATGTTATATATTTTTTAAAAATTACATCAGAAGACTTGTGAGTGTGTGTGTATGTTTTATAGATTCACGGAACAGTTGTATCAGTGTTGTTTTACAAAAGTCAGTTTCTGAGGAATATTTCATTTTTATGTGGACACCTAGATATGTTTATTTATTCTTCTGTTTGTGAACATTTCAATTGTTTCCAATTTGGGGTTGTTAAGAGTAAAGCTCCTATGAACAATCTTGTATGTGTCTTTTGCTCACACATGTTTTCATTTGTGTTGGTTAAATATTTATGAATGAAATTGCTGTGGCATATGCTAAGTGTATATTTACATTTATGAGACACTGTCAAACTGCCTTCCAAATTGGTTGCAGTTTTATATTTATACCAGGAATGTATGAGTGCTTTGGTTGCTTCACATCCTTATCAACACTTGGCATTGTCTGTCTTTTTCATTTTAGCCATTCTGGTCTGTGTAGTTGTACCTCATTGCATTGCCCTTATGACTAAAATACTTATTGCTTTTCCTGAGTATATTATCCACTTGTATATTCCTGTGTTTGTTTATATATGTGCAATTTTGGATAGAAGTTATTTGTCACAATATTTATAGTAAAATATTCCAATCTAGCTAAACTTTTCAATTTCTTTTTATAGAGATTTTTGAGGAGGATTACTTTTAACTTAAAAGAAGTCCAATTTAAGCCAAGCACAGTGGTGTATGTCTATAATCTTAGAGACTCAGAAGGCTGAGGCAGGAGGATTGCAAGTTGAAGGGCAGTTTTAGAAACTTAGCAAGGCCTTAAACAACTTAGGGAGACCTTGTCTCAAAATGAAAAATAAAAAGGTCCCACCGCAGTGGTGTAAGCACATCTGTAATCTCAGCAGCTAAGTACTATATAGCAGGAGGATCTAGAGTTCAAATCCAGCCTTAGCAATTGAGTGGGGCCTTAAGCAACTCAGTGAGACCCTGTTTCTAAATAAAATACAAAATAAGGGCTTGGTATGTGGTTTAGTGGTTGAGTGTCCCTGGGTTCAATCCCCAGTACCAAAAAATCTAAAAACTAAAAGCTAAATAAATAAATTAAAAGGGCTGGGGATCTGGGGATGTGGCTCAGGGGTTAAGCAACCCTAGTTTCAATCTGTGGTACCAAAAAAAAAAGGAAAATAGTCCAATTGATATAATTTTTTTTCTGTTTTTAACTAGTGATTTCATTATGTTCATGAATGCATACATTTATGTACACTTATCTCTGCTGATTCAGGTATACATACACATATATGCATGCACATACATATTGTACTTCACTGACTGCTTTCTCCATTCATTTAGTTATTGTTTAATTTTAAAATATTTTTGTTAACACAGATTAAAGCAGCCTCCACATTTTAATTCAATATGTTGAAATTCAATTTAATTTGCCTGTATAAAATGAGAATGATGACAAAGTTTGTTCTATAATATTTTTGGAATTATTGATAAACTTTATGTGAAATGCTTAAAAAATAACCTGATACATAATAAGTACTATATAAATATAAGCTATTATTTGTGAAGTAGCCCAAGATTCTAAGAGTAATGCATTTTATTTTTTCATTGCAAGCATTTAAATTGTGAGGTGACATAACTATAGATGGTAATGATGCTATTAAACATGAGGTGACATCACTGAAATATTTTATTGGTAGATGAATTTTCAAATTAAATCTAATATGGACATATATGATAACTAATTACTTTGACATAAAGTAATTAGAATTTAATAAGAATCATCACTCTCACATATATCTTGGAACTAAAGCTTTGGCCAAAACACAGAATCTTTGCTTTTTCTGTATGATTGAGAATAATAAAACCATGATTCTGAGATAAAACTAGTTGAAATTAGACTAGGTGGAGATCTAGAAAAATGGACCTAAACTGAGTAAGAATCCAAGAGGTGGTTTTCATGCATATATTGCCCTGTTGGAAAGGTAAATCAATCCTTAAAATATGGGACCAGACTCATATTGATTATTTTGTTGCTCTGGTCCTATTCCAGTAACACATTAATGTGCATATGAATATCTCTTCTGGGAAGCAGCATCATTTTTCTATTTTTTGATAGCCTGGTTTTGCCTATTCCCCATCACTTTTTATCATCTTATGGTTATTAATAACTAGTATGGAAATAATAAAATCTATATGCTTTAATACTATTTAAATAAAAATATGTTTTAAATTTATAAATAGTAATTATTAATCTGGAGTTGCATATACTATTTAAAGTAGCTTAAGTAATATTCAATTACTTACAAAAAATATTCAGACTTCTTCTCTGTTCTAGCAGTCTAAGTCATATTCCTGGAATTGAGACATTAACAAAGGACAACTGATACTAAAGTCACAATTTCCCCACTCATTTTCCCCCATTTGTTACTGCATTGAGTAAAGAATGACAGACATATGGATGAGCTTGGTTGGGCTGAATTGAGTTTCATGATTAACTCATAAGGTCTAGGGCACCAATATTGGAGGAAGATTCAAATTCAAGCTAATTGAGTTGTGAATATTCTTAAAAAGGACCAACAGAAAAAATGACTAAGCGTTCCAGACCATCTGGCAGCTAACACCATAACTGAAATGCTTAGGTAGGAAGATTACAAGTCATAGAGTCATCAAAGATGTAGTGCATGGGGTAATTCTGATAAACACTTCTGTTTTAAGTTGATACAAATAATAATTGATGGCTCAGTTTTACAAACAATTAGCTGTATGGTTAATATTAACCTTGGTGGCTTTCATAGCAAGTATTCATACTGGCACTGAATACTGAAAAAATCTCTAGTGGTTAGTGATACAGCATGCAATTTTAAATTACTACCATGAACAAACAGCCAGCCACAGCGTCTGCTTCTCATTCATCAGAACTTTGTGAAATAAACAAACAAGAATCTGAGTAAGAGCCTTATGTTATGCAAAAATATAATATAGGTCCTATGCTTTATCCAAATTACACTCCTATCTATTTACATCATTTGTTTAGGAAGTCCTTGCTCCCATTTCTATGCTCCTGTAGAATTATTTTTTTAATCTGCTTAGTTACTCTCTTTCTGTAAGTGTTTCGTTATACTTCTAGTAATTCATTTTTTTTGCTTTGCTTAATGGAGCAAATGATGTCATAGTATCAATTGATGAATAGATTTATAAGATCTATATAATAGTGTGATTGAGCTTCTTTTGTATTTTTATTGTGCATACAGAGCTGTTCAGAAGTTATGTTATATACATGAGAGATGTAGAATTAAATTAGAATTTTAGGAAATCGCTTTTTAGTGAGTTGACAAAATAATGGAGAAAAGTAGACAAAAGGTAGAAAAATCACTTGCTGCACAAATAGACAACCTTTTAATACTAAATCTAAGAGAGCCACAGTAGTTATATAGAGGAGTGGATTGATTTAAGGCACTGCTGCTAAGAAATAGAAAAAAAAAGAAACATATATAACTAGGTAGCATACATTTTACTTTTGATGTGCTTTGATTTGTTTAAAATGAAAACAGTCAATACTATCCCCAGGGAAGAAGGAAATGGACACTGTTGGAGTTTGTATGAATTGTTACATCTCTTTTGGGAAGCAAGATGGTAATATGTATGAAGAGTCCTCAAATTACTCATGCTCATTGACAGTTATTCTACTTCTGGGAATCATTCATATAGAAATAAATGTAAATAAAGAAAGATCTTGCACAAAGACGTTCAATAACACATTACTTTTGGCTGGGGATGCAGTTCAATGGTAGAACATTTGACTGGCATTTGCAAGTCCCTGTATTTGATCCCTAGTATCATCATTAAAAAAAAAACACTATTATAGTAAAATGAATTAAAATTAATATACTTTACCACATAACTATTCAGTTCAGTGGAGGTAGTTTAACAAGTGATTGTGTGTGGACATTTACACATAAATAATGGAAGTCAAACACAAAATGATATGGCTTTTATGGTTATAACTAGTGAAAATATGCATAAGAAAAGGAGAAAATGCATCACCGGTATGTTTTTACTTGTAAATGGTAATAATATTTTGTGTATTTTTAAATTTATTTTTCAAATAAATGAATGCAAATATTTCCTATGTTTGTGGGCAGAGAAAATGCAAATTATCATTTGTAGTATATGATACATCATTGTATGTGATGGTAAAATAAAATTAGGAATAGACAAGAATTTATCCCAAATTACAGTCTTTCTGACTTGACATGGATACTATAAAAAAGACAATATTTCAGGGGGAAAAAATTTGTATAACTTTTACATGGTAGAATCAAGGAGGTTTGCTGGGAGCCATTAGCCAAGTAGGCATGACAATTTCCTTGCCAGCATACCCCATGTTGCTTAGTGGAAGAACTCGTGGAAATAGGACATTTTACAGTGACATTGCATGTAAGGTGACCTTGCTCAAGGACCAGGGCGGATCCGGTTTACGGCGTTCCCGGTTTAGGACAATCCGGGTTTAGGGCATTCCTGGTTTAGGAAGGTTATTCCTGCTTGGAAGAGGGCGTATCCTGCTGCCTGAGTTCCTCTTGAGTTCTCACGGGATTCAGACAGTATTTTTGGGAGACAGAAGCCCAGGAGAGGTGTGGATTTGGGCAGAGAACGTGGATTTCCCCAGAACGTGTTTGTAGAAGGCTGGTGTGAGATCCGGAATAAAGAATTGCTGTTTGAATCTACAAAGCTGTGAGTGGCTCGTGATTTGTGCCCAGCCAGACTGCGGCAGAGGTTATAGAAAATTTAAAGGGAGACCAGCAAACATTTAAATGTGGCAGAAGTAAGCACACACCTGAGAAACTACAAATATTTGTGACAAAAACACACCCCAAGAAAAAACAGTGTGACTAACATAAGTAAAGCAAGAAAAGATTGACAAATATTAAATGGCAAACATTCTTTGGGAAGAATACTATGAATTTTTGGAAACATAAACAAACTTTGCAATACAGATGATACATCTGAGCTGCCCTAAATTGCCTGGGAAAAGGATAGAGGAAGACAAAAAAGAACTTAAGTATATAAATAGATCATTATATGTATAAGCACTTATAAACTCACTGTTTTACGTTCCAGGATGTGCTGAATATCCTCCTGGAACATAAAGTCATTGTGGCAATAAAGTAATTGAGGTATACAATGTCCTTCTTTTGGAATGGGAGGTAGAAGTGACAAGATCAAGGGCTTTCGGTGACAAAAGTTTGAAGATAAGAGGTGACAAATCTGGGGAGAAAGAATAGAATGTATGAAGAGAAAGCTATAAAACTCACTGAAAGACCAATTTTCATTAATCCTAAAAAGATTGAGAACATAAAAAATTAATTTCTTATAAGGACAACAATTGAGGAAGTATTTGCCTTTTTGGATCAAGCTGAATAACAGAGGGATACTAGATGGATATTGTAAACATTTAAATAGCTAAACATCTGAAGCAGCTTCTTCAAAGAAGAAGTAAATGATGACATGTGGTTAGAAATGTTCTTGAGTCACTGAACACTAAATGTCTGGACACATGCCAACTCACAGATTTCATTTTTTCCGGTTATTCTCAGCAGTCCATTTTTCAGTATGGAGCAAATATACTATGGGATTATTTTGTGGTAGAAGTTTTCACAAATGTAAAATTCAAACTAAAATATGAAAATTATAAGTTGAAACAAATGCATTTTTGGCCACTTAAAGTAGTTAAACAAAGATAAATTATTGTACTGGAAGTTTTAAAATACATTCATATAATTCTCTACTTTTGGTTATGATGGAGTGAATTAAAGGACAACAATACTTTTGCCTTGAAACACTAGAAAAGTGAGTTGAAGTACACATCAAAACCAAATAAACTGAAATAAAAAACAATATAAATCATTCTACTCAAAAATTTTGGAGTAATGTGAAGGCAAGTAGAAACTAAGAGGAAAAGACCCCAGAAGGAAGAAAGAAGCAGAGAGGTAAGCCAACAATGGATAGCAATAATTTCCCTGCAAGTGTTTTCCAATACCTGGCTCAGAGTGAAAGGCTGGGAATACAGGACTGGGAGTGATACTAAAAGTCAGAGAAGTCAACAGATTTGGTTATCCATGGTGTTGGAATAATAAAAATAAAGATTCAGGACAGGATAATAAAAGGCCAGGGAATGTGTGAGCCAAGCTCTCACTGAGAACATTTAAACTAGGACAGTAATTTATACAAGTTTCACTGTTTTTCCCCCCTGAAGTCATGAATTATTTAACTTCACAAACCATAAAAATAAGAAGGTATAAAGATGGGAATAGTCAGTGTGGATGTGTTTCTCGATCTTAGGACATTAAAAGGACAAAAACTAGAGTTTATAAGACTCTGAATACACACAGTGTTTGAAATTCAATAGTGAAGGTGGATTTTGATGAAGATTTCATGTTAGAAAAATAATTTGCACACACACAAAGTTATACCTAATATGTAAGAATTAAGGTAGAGTAGATGCCAATGCTAGTAAAAAAGAAAGCTAGATTATGTTAATAACAGATATACTATACCTCAGACCAAAAACTACTCAATGGGGAAAAGTGGGTCAATTCATGATAAAAAGCAACTAGTTCATCACACTGATATAATGCTGTTAAACATTTATGCATCTAATAGCAAAGACTGAAACATAGGCAGAAAATACAAGTAGAATTTGGAAAGAAAAATATAAAAATGTATAATAACACATTCCTCCATATCTCAAGAGCCAAAGTATATGAGGAAAGTTAATATATGAAACTAAATGAAAATATAACATCACATCAAAAAGTGTATACTGGTAGTAAAATCAAACATTGAGGGAAATTCACAGTATACTTACATTAGTAATGAAGGCTTAGATATAATCCTGAATTTAAAAAAAAAAGAAAAGAAAGAAAATTAACCATTGTGAGAAGCAGAAAGAAAACAGAAATGATAAAAATAGTCAATAAAATGGGAATTTGAGAAAAAGAAAAAAAAGAATATCTGTAAAACTAAGAACTAGTTCTTATAGAAGGTTTAGTTCTGAATTGATCAGAACAAAAAAAAGGAGAGAAATAATGATGTTCAGTCTTATAAAAGTAACATCATTACTGATTCTACAGATATTCAGAGAATAATAATGGAGCATTCAAAACAACTTTTATGCCAAACTATTTCACAAATTAGTTGAAATTGATGAGGTATTGAAATATAAAGAACCCAGTCACTATAAAGAAGCAATAGATAATCCATACATCCCTATATTTATTAAAAAACTGAATTTGTAATTATCTTTCTCACAAATTATTTCTTAAACCCAAAGTGCTTACCTGGCCAAGTCTATCAAATATTTATTGGAGAACTGATACAATTCTGTTGAAATTGCTTCAAGAAAATTGAACAAGATGGAACTCTATGCAATTAATTTTATTAGAGCAGCACAATCATATAAAAATTAAGAAATAAAAAAGAGAAAAATGTACACATCAGCCTTCAATATAAACATAAGATCCTTTACCTTATCATATCACGAATTTTCTAAAACAAAATTTATAATGACCAACTTGAGTTTATCCTAGGAATGAAGATTACTTTCACTTTCCAAAAACAATCCTTATAATTATATGATTTGAAATTACAGAAGGACATGCTCTTACCCTGTTCAGACCCTTATTTCTCTCGTAGATATTCCCCCGTCTTGCCTTCAATTTACTACATTTGTAAATACACAAATGTCCAAATACACAAATGGGTATTAGGAAGGATAACTTAGAAAAAGGCCTTTTTTTTTCCCTTGTGACTGGCTATCTATATCCTATCAGACAATGGAATTTTGTGGTCCAGTCAGGTGCCTTCCATGGGGAGAAGAGAGCCTCCAGTCTGCTGGGATAGAGTATTACAAGGATGTTCTGATGTCTTGTCCAGCTTATCATCTTGTGATATTTTCTTTGAGTAGTATTTCTCAAATCCAACCCATCTCTCTGAGGATCATTCAGGTGGCTTCATTGCCTCTACCAACAGTTCCACATAACCAACACTTCTCTAATTTTAGGATACATTTTGTTATCATTCTGTTTTGTTTAACAAAGCACTTGAAGAGTTTTATAAGAGTTTCATAAGAACTAAGATTGGGATATCTTCAACTTGGGGATTTGAAAATTTTGTGACTTTGAAGTTAGCTGTGAGCTCAATAATATCCCATTCCTTACAAATTCAGGAAAAGTGCTCTCTCAGCACTTCATAAACACACATATATGCTATGTTATAGATTACATTTTATTCCATGATACACGATTAAAGGAAAGGTGAGAATATATTGAATATTTTTTTACCACACAGGACCAAGTTCATATTTTTTGGTATACTAATTATGTATGACTTGCAGGCCAACAAAATTGCAAATGTTAATTTAGATGTGAAAGTGATATTTCAAATGATGAAATAAATTACAATAAACTACAAATTTAAAAAAAAAAAACAGATAATTGACTTTATAAACATCACAAAATCTGGAAGAAATTGAAAGATATTGATTTGCTTTTTTAACTAGCTCTATCAGTTGCCTGCATCTTGATTGCATTTTTATTTCATTTTTACCTAAGATGGCAGTAACATATTAGAGAGGAAAAAGAAAAATATTTTTATTAGCATAGTTGATTAGTACTTGTTAGTATTGATGACTTAGAGAATGCTTGCAGCTGAAAACCTCTGTTATTATTATTATTATTATCATATTTTGTTTTAGACTTGTCAAATAGTGGAAAACCTCTTTAAGTATCTTCATCATGTGGATTAAAAAATTTCCAGATATTTCATCTATCTTTGTGTAATGGTTACTCCTTAAAAAAAAAATGCCTGATCCTTATTCATTATTTTGCTTTATCATCTTCAAATTGTTCAGGGCTCCAGCCTCAAAATCAGAGTAGGTCTCCCATCTACTCACCCATGCAGGAATGCAGGGTACCTGAGCAAGATCATTGGTGGCAGCAGTACCACAGGAGAAAAGTTTTTGGCCACCCACTCAAGAAGAAATAATGAGCTGTACTCCCACAGAGGACACCTGTCAGCTTCCCATGAGTAGGAACTCTGGATGCCACCCCTGTGTGGGCCCCATCTACCAATGCAGGGCTCCAGGTTGCTGCCATCTTGGGTCTCGGCAGCAGCAGAAGAGCTCTCCCCTACACCTAGGTAGCCTGCCTGCACCCAGTAACTTCACACATCTGAAGTGAGCCTATACTGCAAGACAAAGAGCTCTTTGATGAATTTATCCTCCAATACCATTGCCCGGTTCCCCCCACCCAACCTGACATCCCACCATTGAAAGCAGGAGCCTCCAACTTGTGTCATCTTCATCACCATCATCCAGGTACCCAGTTTCTACCTCCTCCCTTTCCCCAGCAGCTGCTAATCTGACACAGTGAAACCCTGGTTACCTTCACCATCATGAGGATGGAGATACCAGCTAACAACAGATAACCCCACCTATTGGTTGAGCAAGGAATCAGGAAAGATACTGATATTCAATCAAAACAAGCCCTGTGTCTTCCTTCAGGATTTTTTTTCTTTTTCTTTTTCTCTTCCTCTCCTTTATCCCACCCTCACATCCCCAAGATATGTGAAATCAAGGACTTTGCATGAATTAGGAGTTTGAGGACTATGACATCTGAATAGCATATTACAATTTATTGTAAATTTTTAATTCTTTTTTATTTTTCCAAATTATTTTTTTTAACCCACCAATTTCTGCTATGTTAACATTTATTTTTATTTTTTGATGTATATGTGTGTATGTTATGTACCCTACTGTCTTCTCACTTGTCTACCCAAATTTATTTTCTCTACTTTCTCCTGCTACTAATCTTCCTCTTTACATTTCCCTTTAGGACTTCCTAAGATATAACAACTCTATATCCTCAACCCCAACCTCCTCAGCATATCATCCTATCCTAACCCCCAATTCTTTGTCTACAATCAGAAACTGTAAAACCTTTTATAAACCTACTGAGTATATTGTAGATAATAATTAAATTCACCATTTTTTGTACATTGTGACCAAACTGTAAACATCTTATTACCAAACATCTGGTTTTAGAGTGTATGTTTTTTATATTGAGATTTGATAAACTGTCTTTCACCTCAAAAGAGAGGTATTGGATCCCTACAGGGGCACTATATGCCTATTGTGTAAAAATTGTAATGCCTAGGACTCATAATGCTAGAAAGGAAGACACACAAGCAATATGAAAAGACAAGGGAAGAAAGTGCCCCAAACAAATCAAGATACCACATTATTAGAATCCATGGCCAGCAAAGCAGAAGGGATTGCAGTGAAGAAGTTCAGAATGTACATAATTAAAATGTTCTGCAAATTAAAGTATGTTATAGAAGAGCAAATATAGGCAGCAAAATCTCATTTTGACAAAGAACTACATAAAAAAATACAGGAAGAAAAAGATTACTTCAATAGGGAGATAGAGGTTCGAAAGAAAGAAATCCTTGAAATAAAAGAAACAATGAGCCAAATTAAAAGATCAATTGAAAGGATCACCAACAGATTAAAATACTTGGAAAACAGGATCTTGGACAATGAACACAAAACATATAATCCTGAAAAGAAAGTAGACCCCACAGTGAAAATGGTAAGAAACCATGAGCAGAACATTAAAGAAATATGGGATAGCATAAAAAGACCAAATTTTAGTATTAGTGGGATAGAGGAAGAAATAGAGTTCTAAACCAAAGGAATAAGAAATCTATTCAATGAAATAATATCAGAAAATTTTCCAAACATTAAAAATGTTTTGGAAAACAAAATTCAAGAGGCCTCCAAGACACCAAATATACAAAATCACACACACCAAGTCATATTATAATGAAAATGCCTTACATAAAGAGTTAGGAGAGAATATTAAAAGCCACGAGAGAAAGGAATCAGATTATATACAGAAGGTAACCGATTAAATATGTACAGATTTTTCCACACAGACCCTGATAGGTAGAAGATCCTGGAACGACATACATCAAGCTCTGAAAGAAAATGGATGCCAACCAAGAATCTTATATTCAGCAAAATTAAGCTTTAAAGTTTATGATGAAATAAAAACCTTCCTTGATAAATAGAAGTTAAAACACTTTACAACTCAAAATCCAGTGCTAGAAAACCTCAGAAAAATATTTCATGAAGAGGAATTTAAAAAAAAAAATACAATCAAAATTGACAAAGAGCAGCAATACACTAAAAGAAATACTACTCAAAGGAGAAATCAACTCAAGTTAAATATCAAAAATAAAGAAAAATGTCAGGAAATACAAATAATGTCTCAATAATAACCCTGAATGTTAGTGGCTTAAACTCACCAAACAAAAGACATAGACTGGATCCATACAAAAGACCCAACAATATACTGCCTTGAAGAGACTCATCTCATTGGAAAAGACATTCACAGACTGAAGAAGAAAGGTTGGGAAAAACCATACCACTCACATGGACTGCAGAAGCAAGCAGGGGTTTCCATCCTCATATCAAATAAAATAGACTTCAAGCCAAAGTTAATCAAAAGGGATAAAAAGGTTATTTCATACTACTTCAGGGAAAAATTCATCAACAAGACATAACAATAATAAATTTATATGCCCCAAACAATGGAGCATCTACATTCATCAAACATACTTTTCTCAGGTTCAAGGGGAAAAAAAAACTGAACAAAGAAACTGTAGAACTTAATAACACAATAAATAACATTAGATGTAACTGACAAATATAGAATATTGCATCCTTAAATTAATGAACACAATTTCTTCTCAGCAGAACATAGATTATTCTCTAAAATAAATTGTATATTATGTCACAAAGCAATTCCTAGCAAATATAAAAAAGTAGAAATACTACCCTGCATTTTATCAGATCATAATGGAATAAAATTAGAAATTAATAATAAAATAAAAAATAAAAGCAACTCCAACACCTATAGACTAAATAATAAGCTACTGAATGAATAATGGGTTGCAAAGGAAATCAAGGAGGAGATAAAAGATTCTTAGAGATGAATGAGAACACAGATACAACATATCAAAATCTCTGGGACACTATGAAAAGAGTTCTAAGAGGAAAGTTCATTGCATGGAGTACATTCCTTAAAAGAAGAAAAAGTCAACAAATAAATTACTTAATATTACATCTCAAATCTCTAGAAAAATAAAAACAAATCTGGAGCAAAAGCAGCAGAAGACAGAAAATAGTTAAAATCAGAGCTGAAATCAATGAAATTGAAACAAACAAACAAAAAAAGCAATTGAAAATTTGACAAAACAAAAAGTAGTTTCTTTGAAAATATAAATAAAATTGACAGACCCTTGGCCATGCTAACAAAAAGAAAGACAGAGAAAAGTCAAATTACTAACATCTATGATGAAAAAGGAAGTATCACAACTGACATTAGAGAAATATAGAAAATAATCAGAAAGTATTCTGAAAATTTGTACCTCCATAAAACAGAAAATCTAGATGGCATTGAAAAATTTCTAGAGTCATATAATTTGTGCAAATTAAATCAGGATGATATATACAATTAAACATCAATTTCACATAATAAAATAGAAGAAGCTATCAGAAGCCTACCAACCAAGAAAAGCCCATGACAGGATTAATACACAGCTGAGTTCTAAAAGACCTTTAAAGAAGAACTAATACCAATAATACACTACAATTTATTTTAGGAAACAGAAAAACAGGCAGCACTTCCAAACTCATTCTATGAGGCCATATCTCTCTGATTTCAAAATCAGGCCAAGAAACATCAAAAAAAAAAAAAAAAAAAAAAAAAAGAAAAGAAAAGAAAAGAAAGAAAGAAAAGAAAAAGAAAACTTCAGACCAATATCTCTAATGAACATAGAGGCAAAAATTCTCAATAAAATTCTGGCAATCTAATACAAAAACATATCAAAAATATCATGCAGCACAATAAATTTGGATTCATCCCAGGAATGCAGGGTTGATTCAACATATGGAAATCAATAAATGTAATTCATCACATAAATATACTCAAGGATAAGAATCATAAGATCATTTTAATAGAAACAGAAAAAGCATTAGAAAAAATACAGCACCCTTTTATGTTCAAAACACTAGAAAAACTAGGGATAACAGGAACATTATCTCAACATTGTAAAATGTATCTATATCAAGCCCTTTTTAGAACATCATTCTAAATGGAGAAAAATTTAAAGCATTTTCTCCGAAAACTGAAACAAGACAGGGTTGGTTGTTTTCTTTCACCATTTCTGTTTAAAATAGTTCTTGAAACATTGGCTAGAGGAATTAGACAGTCAAAAGAAATTAAAGGGATACAGGTAGAAGAGGAAGAACTCAAATTAGAACTATTTGCCATTGATATAGTTCTATACTTAGAAGACCCAAAAAAAATCCACCAGAAATCTTCCAGAACAATTAAATGAATTCAGCAAAGTAGCAGTATACAAAAATCAACACTCATAAATTCTGTATATTATATCTGTATATCAGTGACAAATCCTCTGAGAGGAAAATGAGAAAAACTACCCCATTTACAACAGCCTCAAAATTTAAAAAAAATAAATAAATAAAATACTTGGGAATCAACCTAACAAAAGTGGTGAATGATCTCTACAATGAAAACTACAGAACACTAAATAAAGATATGAAAGAAGATCTTAGAAGATGGAAAGATCTACCTTGTTCTTGGATAGGCAGAACTCATATTGTCAAAATGACCATACAATCAAAAGCATTACACAGATTTAATGCAATTCCAATCAAAATCCCAATGGCTTTTCTCATAGAAATAGAAAAAGCAGTCATGAAATTTATCTGGAAAAATAAGATACCCAAAATAGCTAAAGTAATCCTTAGCAAAAAGAGCAAAAAACTAAAGCAGGTGCTATCATTATACCAGACCTTAAACTAAACTACAGAGCAATAGTAGCAAAAACATCAGGATATTGGCACCAAAGTAGACTGGTAGACCAATGGTATAGAAAAGAGGACACAGAGACTAACACACAAAATTAGAGTTATCTTATATTAGACAAAGGGGCTAAAAACATATATTGGAGAAAAGATAGCCTCTTCAACAAATGATGCTGGAAAAACTGAAAATAAATATGCATAAAATAAAATTAAATCCCTCTCTCTCACTATGCATAAAACTCAACACAAAGTGGATCAAGGACCTAGGAATTAAAGCAGAGTCCCTCCATCTAGTAGAACAAAAAGTAGGCCCAATCTCCATCATATCAGATTTGGCTCCTACTTTCTTAATAAGACACCTATAGCATAAGAATTAAAATCAAGAATTAATAAATGGGATAAATTCAAACTAAAAAGCTTCTTCTCAGAAAAAAAAAATTGGTGAGGTGAATAGAGAACCTGCTAATTGGGAACACATTATTATTACTTGCACATGAGATAGAAGGCTAATCTCTAGGATATATAAGGCACTCAAAAAGCTAAACACCAAAATAACAAATAAGTCCTTCAATAAATGGGCTGGGGAACTGAACAGACACTTCTCAGACGAGGATATACAATCAATCAACAAATATATGAAAAAATGTTCAACATCTCTAGCAATTAGAGAAATGCAAATAGAAACTACTCTAAGATTTCATCTCACTCCAGTCAGAATGGAAGCCATCAAAAATACAAACAGCAATGAGTGTTAGCAAGGATATGGGGAAAAGGTACACTCATACATTGCTGGTGAGAATGCAAATTGGTGCAGTCAATGTGGAAAGCTGTATGGAGATTCCTTAGCAAACTTGAAATGGGACCACCATTTGAGCAAGCTATCCCACTCTTGGTCTATACCCAAAGGACTTAAAAATAGCATATCACAGGGACACAGCCACATCAATGCACAATTCATAATAACTAAACTGTAGAACCAATATAGATGCCCTTCAGTAGATGAATGGATAAAGAAAATGTGGTATATATACACAATGGAATATTACTCCCCAGTAAAAGAGAATAAAGTCATGACATATGCAGGTAAATGGATGAAGTTCAAGAACATACTGCTAAATGAAGTTAGCTAATTAAAAAAAAAAAACACATGACAAATGTTTTCTCTGACATAAGGAGGTTGATTTATAGTGAAGTTGGGAAGGGGAGCATGGGAAGATTATAGTGGAGTTGGGAGGGGGAGCATGGGAAGATTAATTAAATCAATTCTACATAGGGCTAAGGGGAGGAAGGGTAAGGAAGGGGGCAAGGGGTGTAAAAAATATGATGGAATTAGATGGACATCATTATCCTAAGTACATGTGCGAAGACACAAGTGGTGTGAATATACTTTGTATACAACCAGTGAGACCTAAAACTATGCCTATTATATGTAATATGAATTGTAATGCATTCTGCTCTCATATATAACACATAGAATTTAAAAAATTAAAAATTCATCACTTGAACATCCCAAAATGTATGAGTTGCATTGAATGCAAATTACTCCTCAATTAAAACAAATGAGTGACAGAATACATAAAATAATAAATAAATAAATAAATAAATAAATAAATAAATAAAATCCTAGGTATATTGTATATACCTAAATAATTATATATATATATACAAAATATAAATCCATATAATTGGGATTCATTATAAAATTGTTCATTTATTTATTCATTCACTAAAGACACTGTAAACTCACACACATTTTATACTATGAATAAATGTCAAATAACAATATAATCCTTGTATGAAAAAAATATAAATTAAATCACTTATATTAAAACAGGCTATAATAAGTTCTAATTAACAGCGATGGAACTCAAAACAGAATATATAAGAGCAAATAACATATGATAGATGAAACTGGGTTAGTCACATTTGTTTTGTACATGTGGAAATGGCTTCTGAAGTAGTATATTTAAGTTCATCAAATAAATAAAACTAAAAACAATTATGCATTATAAAGCATTTATTTATACTATGATGATCAAAGTCAAATAGTTTAGTGTAGGACTTCCAGAATGGGAAAGCAATACAAATTATAAAAATAAAGTTGAAAGCCTCTGGAAATTGTCCCAACAGAATGTAACAGCAGGTCACTGTATTATTTGAATATAGCTCTTGGTGCTCTGCCACTGAGCCTATTTTTGGTTTGTTTGTTTTTGGTACCAGGGAGTGAACTCAGGGGCACTCAACAACTGAGCCACATCCCCAGCCCTATTTTGTATTTTATTTAGAGGCAGGGTCTCACTGAGTTGCTTAGTGCCTTGCCTTTGATGAAGCTGGCTTGAAATAGCGATCCTTCTGCTGCAGCTTCCGAAGCCACTGTGATTATAGGGGTGTGCCATTGTGCTTGGATTCAAAGTTTTTATTTTAAAAATGAATGGACATGTATAGTTTTATTAAAATTGGCTCTACCATCATGTATGAGTAAAAAGAATCAATTAAAAAATTCACATAAAAATGCCTAGAAGTAGAAATGTTTTCATGATTTCTCTAAAAGAGTAGTTTTGTCATATTAAGGAGTTTTGATATCTACTTAAAATGAATTTTTAAAAATTCTCCTTATTTATACTTTATAAATTTATAAGTATAATTGAACTTATTGGTTATTGGTTATTCTATTTTTAATCTTTTTTAATTAGGATTTTTCTAGTTGATCTCTTTAGTATTTCCTTTTGTACTAATTTATGATTAATTTTGCTGGTGATTAATTATTGTTACTTTTTTTTCTATGAGAGAATATTTTTCACTTACTTTTGAAAAATGTTTGAAGAAGTTCTATTTCATTAGCTAAATTCAAATTGCTTTTAGCCAAATTGTACATTATAAATTAATGTATTTTTGTGATTTATTAAATATTGAAATTGAACTACTCCAACAGCACACAGAGAATGTATCCTTTTAGTCACCTCTTTAAAAGCCCCCTGAACCCTTTGATGGGGAGAAGACCAGCCTCTGGGACAGGAATCCCCTATGCTTCTTCTTTACTAGCAAAGCAATAAAACTTTTTTTTTTATTTTTCTCAAAACTACATCCTAATTATTGGGTTGGTATCATCAGGACAAGTATCATGAACCTTCTTCAGAGGGGAGCAATGAGTTGGATTAGAAATATAAGAAGTTAGGGAAATAAAGACAAAAACTCTATTATAAGCGGAAGAGAGTCGGTAGGTGATCAAGTTGTGATGGAGTCTAGTTCTAACAATGAGGGAATCTCCCCTGTTCATTTTTATAGGTTTTTAAACAGCAAAGGGATTCACTATAAAAGGCTTCTTGACTTAAAAAAGGACAGAGTTGTAAGCAAAACAGCTTATTTGGGGGCTTATCAGGTTTATTCCCATCTCTTCTAACTGCAGGCAGCTGGGATTTGAATTTAATGGTTTTGAACTAGTAAATTCTATGACAAACACAGATTTCTCCCTATGAACAGGAGTCATCTGAGAATGGGTGTGATTCCCAGGAAAGGCATCTGACTGTCCAGCGTTCCAGAGTTTAAAGCAATGATTCATTTCCACCTCCCTACAGACTATGACCAAATTTTCAGTAACAGTAATACAACAAATGGAGAATTATTCAATCTTCAAATTATGAGTGAGAAAAGTAAGAGTCGCTGGCATGTGAGGTCAGACTTACGTCCCTATTTCCATTTTTGTTATGAAAGATTTACACAGATGAATCTACTGTGGGTATAAAGAAGAAATGGAGGGTCTCTCCATTTGCCCAGCCTGTGGTCTGGTACTGTTTTCACTCCCTAAGCAGCTTGTAGCAGGAGACATACCATAGACAGGTGTAGCCAAGAAGATGGAGGCAATTATTTCCCATCCCATCCCCATTGGTAGGGCATGAACTCAATTTAGCCCATAGCAAATCAACACTCTAAGGGCTCCATCTACTCTAGATCCCACCTTGTAAGGAAAGAAGAGAATTAAGAAAATAAAGAGAGAGGAGAGGTGGCCCAACAGTTCAAAAAAAAAAAAAAAAGGTTATTTGGGACATTTGGGACATACCTGTGGAGGTGGGTGGATTCTGGAACAGATCTTCAGTTACAGCCAGGGGAAGATTTGGGGGAATGAGGGAGGAGGAGTTAAGCTGGCTAGGAGGTTGTCTGGGAAAAGGTCCTTGTGGTTTCACCTTTATAAGGAACTAGATGTTTTCAGGATTTCAGTCCCAGTCTACAATTTCTTTTCTTATAATAAAGCATTTGGGGTTTCTTTGCATGATGATGGGGTATTATCTGAGGTTTAGGTCAGGCCAAGTCAAAATGACCTTAACGTGACTCTGTTTCTAAGATGGAGGATATGTTTCAAAATGGCACAGCCTCTGTCAAGTTCTACCTGACATTTATAAGGCAGTTTCCACAAAGGGACAGAAAACATCACCAGATCCCCCAAATTAAAAAAAAAAAAAAAAAAACAGAGGGATAGTATAATTCTGATAATTATGGATCTCTGTCATTGTCTTAAGGTAGTAGGACAGAGGTTTCGCCCAAGAAAAAGGCAGACAATTAAAAAGAGAGAGAGAGAGAGAGAGAGAGAGAGAGAGAGAGAATTTTACATCTCTTTCTATGGGGACAGACTTTATTCCAAACAAAGCTAAGAGAACTGTCTGCTGCATTCCTGTTGGCATTATTTAAAACAATGGAGAACCTGGGAGAGAGCAATTCAGAGTGTGCTAGTAGATCCTGATCAAGAAACCAACAGTTGAACAGAGATCAGGGAAAGTGATAGTCCTGAATAGGCCTCCTGAGATCACAGACAACTCTGAGGCATAGAAAAGCTGTATATGCACATTAGGCTGCACCATTCAGAAGCAATTGAATCAAAAGGTAGACTTAAAAGCATTCCTCAGTATGCATACAGACCAATTAACTCAGAAACCTTACTGGCACCATAAAGCTTGAACAGAACTTTGGACAAAACACCGACTGAAAATATGCTACTATGACACAAGAGAAGCTCTTCTGGAAGTCAGTTTTTAAAATGAAATTATACTCCTTCATCTGAGATAGCCTAAAGACTGTGTGTATCCATGGCCTGACAGTACCTCCTCATAAACAATGGATGAAGGAAACTGTCAGCTACCAATCCCAGTCATAATATGGATGAACAATTTAATTTCTTCAATTGTGGTACAATCCTTCTAAACACAAACATTTTCAAATAATACAAAAATTTAGCAATTTTTAAAATTTAACTTTTTTTTGAGAGAGAGTAAGAATATTAGCAGAACAGGCTGAGGAATTTTAACACAACCATTGAGAATTTTAGCACAACCTTTGATCATTTGATGACTTGTAATAATAAAGGGACATTACCTTGGTAGTTAGGCTGAAAAATAAAGACAAGGAAAGAAGAATCTGAGCAGGTACTGAAGCTGCACACTGTATCAGAACTGAACTTGGACAAATAAACTGAGGCAAAAAACTGAAATGAAAAAAAAGTAAGCACACAAAGGAAGCAACTGCTATGGGGAATGGGGAGGAAGGAGGGATCATTCTTCAGAATTTTTATAAAAGTAAACAGTGAGACATAAAAGCAAATAAAATTAAAAAAAGCAATACACATAAATAAAATAGAAACTGGCTTTGAAGAAGCTCAGATGATGGACTTGGATTAAAGATTTCAAAGCAACCATTTTCAGTATGTTTGAAGAAGCAAATGAAACAATATTTTAAAATTTCTTCGATGATTGGAGCTATATTGCATAAAATAGAACATGTTTGGGGTCACCAAGTATAGTCATTGAATAATGTCTGAATAATAGATTTTTCCTGACAAAAAAATTACTGAATGAAAGATGGATCAGTAAAGATTATGCAATCAGAAAAACAAAACAGAAGAAAAATGAGCAGAGTTTTTGCAATGTGTTGAACACCATTATTTCCACTACATGAGGGATAATGAAACCAGATTTTCTGCTTTTTAAAATTAATTTTTTTTAATTTATATATAACAGTGGAACGCATAACAATTCTTTTTTATACATATAGAGCACAATTTTTCATATCTCTGGTTGTATACAAAGTACATTGACACCGATTTGTGTCTTTATACGTGTACTTTGGATAATAATGTCCATCAGATTCCACCATCATTTCTAACCCCATAATCCTCCCATGTCCTCCCACCCTTATGTCTTATCTAGAGTTCATCTACTCCTCCCATGCTCCCCCTCCCTACCCCACTATGAATCAGCCTTCTTATATCAGAGAAAACACCATTTGGTTTTGGGGGATTGGATAACTTCACTTAGCATTAACTTCTCTAACCCTATCTATTTACCTACAAATGCCATGATTTTATTCTCTTTTATTGCTGAGTAAGTAATATTCCATTGTATATATATGCCACATTTTTTTATCCATTCATCTATTAAAGGGCATCTAGTTTGGTTCCATAGTTCAGCTATTGTAAATTGTGCTGCTATAAACATTGATGTAGCTGTGTCCCTGTAGTATGCTGCTTTTAAGTCCTTTGGGTATAGACCAAGGAGTGGGATAGCTGGGTCAAATGGTGGTTCCATTTCCAATTTTTCAAAAAATCTCCATACTGCTTTCCATATAGGCTGTACCAATTTGCAGCTCCACCAGCACTGTATGGGTGAACTTTTTCCTTCATATTGGTTGTGGCAGGCAGGGCCAATTTATGCTAAGTTCTCTCAGCTTCACACCAGGCCAGGTCTGCTAGTGTTCCACTAAGCAATAAACTGCCAGCCATTCCTTTCTGTATTCTTGTCTTGCAATCTAAAAAATGAAATCTGTGGGACAAAGGAGAGTAATGACAAAGAGCAAGATTTATTAAAGTGAAAATAAACAAGTAAGAGGGGTTCTGATAGAGTTGCCACTTAAGTGTACTGGTCTAAAAGTTTCTATGGCTGCTGGATAGGGACATTGTTCGTTATTTATGCTAATCCAGTATCGGAAATATGCTAAGGCTATTGGTCTGGTCAATGGCATTCTGCTTGGTTATGTCCTTTTATTTATTGAGTCTGAAATTCCCTGTAGCCTTCACCCAGGTATGTCCCATTTTACTATTTCCTGAGTCTTTGGGACAAAGAACTTGATTGGAATCTTTACATATGTACAGCATTATATTTGGGGGTTTTGTTTTACTTTTTATTGATTTTATTTTTTAAATACAAGACAGAGGAATGTATTACAATTCTTATTACACATATAGCACACAATTTATCATAACTTGGTATAAAGTATGTTCATGCCAATTCATGTCTTTATGCATGTACTTTTTTTGTGTGTTACATTTTTGAATCAGTCACATAAGAAAAAAATAATAATATATTTGACAGCAGTAGTAGGAGAAAGATAAGAACAAAGCTGGTTTTGAATAAGGTAATGACACAAGATGTTGACTCAAGGAGATAACTGATTGTAACAGACAGGGTAAATATAAAAATTAAAGTCATTGCAGTAGGTGAATATAGATAGAAATATATATATAGACCTACTTCCATTTCTTTCTCTCATATTAAGATAACTTTAACTAACAATTATAATATTATATACCTGGACTATAACATAGAGATGCAAAATGGATAATAACAAGTACACACACACACACACACACACACAAAAGAGCTGTATTGGTTAATATTCTATATTTTACTGAAATTATTAAGTATAAATCTGTAGTTTATTTTAGTATAATTATTGCAAAGCTTAGTAACCACTATGTAAATGATACAAAAATATAAGAATAATTAAAGAAAATAAAATTAGAAAATAAATAGTACAAATAAGTTAGCAATAGTAGTAAAGGAAAAACAAAGAAAACACAAGACATAGAATCTAAAAATAAAAATTTTATTTTTAAAAATAAAAAATGTAAACATAAATGTATTAAAAATAATAAATGCAAGTGGCTTAAATTAAAAATTTAGGATTATCTTAATGGATTTTGATTTGCTACCTAATTGGATAACTATGTAAAATTAAAGGTAGAAAGAGAAAGAATGTAAAAAGATAAAAAAGTCATAAAGATACAGTAAAAAAGTGGAGTTACTCTACACATATCAGAAAAAAATGATTTAAAACAAACATAAACTAGAGCTAAAGAGGAATGTTTCATATTATAAAAATGTCCATGAGTCACAAACACACAATTATAAACGAGTATGCCTCTAATAGTCCCAAATACTTAAGAAAATGAAATAATTAGAAAATAATTGCTGTTGTTACAAATTAATGCCAAACAAACAAAATAAATCAAAATAAAAATAGAAAAGGAAAATATCATCCAATGCTTTCTATGGTAATATTGTCCTGATACTAAAATTATAAAATGGAATAAAAGATGAATTATATATAAAAAATGATGAAACATAAAATTCAAAATTCAAAAAACATTGTCAAATTTTGGCACTGCATATGATATTTTATTACAGAAAATATTAAAATCTGGTCAATAATTTCAGAATAATAAAAATTGAGAGATGTATAATAATTCAATAAAATAATATAATAAATGTCAAAATGTGATATCAGCTTATATTTTAAAATAAAATTTATTAATTCTATATTTGAAAATAATGTACACAAATATATTGCTCATTTAATATAATACATAATGTTTTATAATCTAATCTCAAATGTCCCTAACATGTTTTCTCATTAAGATTAGAATCAGATAGGAAGACTCTTGATTATTAATATTTGTTAATATTGGTCTATGTCCTTTATACATTGCAATAGAAAAATATAATAATCAAATCAGTGGTACAAAACAATTTCTCTTTGCAGATTATGATGATAGATAAGCAACACAAAATGGATATTAAAATTATAAATCTGTTTTAAGTATGTAAAAATCTCAGTGAAGTGCCTGGCTATAAGTAAATATTTTGATAAATAATATATAAAATTCCATAATTTTCCTTATAATAAGAAAACCTCTTAGAAAATGTAATGAAGTAAGACTCTCACTGCTCATTTAATTTGCTAATAGTATCAAACTAGTGTCATAAATAGTCCACTGACTAAACTTTTTTTTACTTTATACTGGGGATTATACCAGCATTGAACCATATTGCCAACACTTCTTTTGTTTTTTATTATTTTTGAGACAGGATCTCACTAAGTTGCTTAGGGCCTTGCCAAATTGTTGAGGCTGGGTTTGAGCTTGTGATCCTTCTACTTCACCCCCCAGTGACACTGGAATTATAGGTGTGCACTACCACATCTGGTCTCATTAAATTTTTGAGGAGGAAACAGGATCAATTTTACCAAATGATTTAGAATCACAACACATGTAATATCATAATGTAAATAAAATAAAAGTACTAAAAATGCATTTTCACTGAGAAAATATGTACAGAGATGCAATATATCATAAAATGTCAATTTTTAATATAATCTTTTTTTTTTCTTTTTTTGGTAGTGGGGATTGAAATCAGGGGACTAAACACCTAAGCCACATCTCTAGCCCTATTTTGTATTTTATTTAGAAACAGGGACTCACTGAGTTGCTTAGCATCTAGTTGTTGTTGAGGCTAACTTTGAACTCACAATCCTCCTATCTCAGCCTCCTAAGCCTCTGGTATTACAGGCATGCACCACCATGCCTGGCCTAGAACATTATTTTGAAAAAGAAAATTCTAAGAAAATTATAAAACTTGGCATCCACATACAAATGAGAATTACTTTTGATCACATACAGCCTAATTCATACCTCTAGGAGAATAATATAAGGCAGAAACACAAATAGAAAATATTAGATCCTGAACATGACCTTTAAAGCTGAATTAAACTATATTGGAAACAATTCTACAATATAGTAAAATATATAATTATAATGAAAATACAAAGAAAATTAATATGTAGTTTGTTGATGATATTAAATCAATTACATATATATGCACATTATATATGTATATACACAGAATACTATTTTATCTATGTGTTCTTTTAAATTATAGCTTCATAAAAGCAATTTGAAACATTAAAATTTATTGTCCATACAGTAAGCTAATAAATATGGAAATACATAAATATTGTAGTTTGATAGTGCCCTATACACAATTTTCTCGTTAACAGTGAAAATAAGGAAAAGTATCAGAGCCAAATGATCCAAAACCAAAAAGATCTGAACACAAAGAGAAGAGTACATGGCATTTCCCTGTGCAAGGATGATATTTTTTATGATAAAATTACATAAGAAAAAACAGTGGGTTATATGGGTTCTCTAACATCAAAGTTTACCTCAAAATAACAAGAACTGAATACACAAGACATTTTAACATCTGTACTTTTCGTAATTCCTGTTTTCATGTAAAAATGCCTTTTTATACTTTCTAATATTATTTTATCAATTCTTCCCAAGTGTCACTCCCAGATGGTTCCCTATGAGGAGCATCTTATAATTTGTGTACCTCTTCTCCCAATGATAAGGCATTTCATTGGAATATTAAGCTTTTAATTTATTGAATCATTAATAAAGGAGTGTTAGCTTTTTTCACTGGGATCTATTTGAAAGGAGGAAAAGTTTAATTTGGCTCACAGTTTAAGAAGTTTTGGTCCATCATCAGTTGGTTCAGTATTTTGGGCCATGTAGTAACAAAACACCATGGCCTGAGTGGGTGATGGAGAAAAGTTGCTCATCTCATAGTTGCCAGGAAGCACAGAGAAAAGGGGTTGGACACCCAATTTTCTCTTCAAGTGTTGGATCCCATCAGTGTAACTTCCGCCCACAGGTACTTACCTCCAAAAGTTCTACTCTCTCTCTTCCATTAGTGCCACAAACTGGCAAACAAGTCTTTACCATAGAGACATTTGGGGGATATTTAAGATGAAAACCATAATGATAGGTTATGTACCCTTTAAAGTTCTGCTGAAAGCATTATCATCACAGTTTAACATCTGTTTGGTTCTATCTCTCTTATTGAATGGAACACAAATTAAATCACTTCATGTTTAGTTGTAAGAATTTAATTCATTATTTCCATTGTCTTTCCTTTCTTCTTTATATTATAATTCTGATATACTTCTTCAAATTAGAGGTAAAACAAAACAAAACAAAAATTCTACTAACTAAATTTACTACTCTTTTGTTCTTTAAGAAAATAAGTTTTCTGTGGTGGCTAGCATACAGATAATTAATACATAGGAGTAATTAGCAATCAAATACAAGTTAATAGAAAGACTGCCAGTCAGTAACAACAGAAAATTGGAACATGTTAGCAGCATTTTAATCTTAGAACTAGAACCTAAATTGCCTAAATTGATTGGTAAAGTTTAATCAATAAATATATCACACTACAATCATTAACTATTTATTATCTAGTTATCAGTTTTCTTTCTATCTGGGATTCAGATACACCTATGAATTTGAAGTAATTCAAAATAAATACATACTACATTCATATGAAATAGAAAGTGTCTTGATTTTATTAAATGTAAATATTGCAAATAACCCACCCTATTTTTTTATGTATAAATCAAGTATATGAAAATCATGTTATCTAATATAACACATACATTCATTATGCACAAATTATATTTATATATGTTCCTATTATGCTATATACAATTTCTGGATACTATAATTTTGTATAAGACAATAGGGGCTAAAATGTGTTGCACACTAATAAATTCATTGTGAGTTGAAAATATCAAGAATTCATGTAATAGAATTAACTTACTGAAATCATAACTTATCAACACAAGGACTGTACAGTATTGGTTATTACTTTCCTTACTATGAAGATTATTGGGAATTATTAAGTGTCACAAGAGGGCATACTGATAGCCAGGGAAAATATCAAAATTCAAACAGCAAAGTACTAATTTACTGAATGTATATTACTTCTTTATTACCATAAATTTAAGAATCATTAAGTTGAACCATTTTTAGAGACTACCTCTGGATTATAATATATTTAGATTTTGAGAAATATGAATAATGCAAATACCCTGCCTTTTTATTTTAAACATAAACAAGGTAATAAAATCTCTGATGAAAAAATTCATTTTACACAGAAAATATTTAGAGAAGTGGAAAGATGTGTTTTAGTCAGCTTTTTCACTGCTGTAACCAAAATACCTGACAAGAACAATTAGGGTAGAAAACGTTTATTTTGGGGTTCATGGTTCAGAGGTCTCATAAGTTCATAGGAGGCCAGCTCCACTTCCTCAGGGATGGATATGAGTGAAACGATGGCAGAGGAGCATGGTGGAGGACAGCAGTTCAGACCATTACATCAGGAAGCAGAGAGAGAATACAAGCTCAGTTCACAAAACATACCCCAAAGGCATATCCCCCCAAAACCCACCTCCTCCAGCCACACCATGCCTGCCTACCTTCACAACTCAATTAATCACTCTTAGGGAACTAATGTATTGATTAGATTAAATATCTCATAACCCAATCATTTCACCTCTAAATTTTTCTCCATCATCTCACATATGAGCATTTTAGGAACACCTAATGTCAAAACCATAACAAAATATTATGTCTCAATGCCTACGATATTCTTCAACAAATCAGTAGGTGAGCATGTGCATACAACCCTGGTGATGCTGAATCACTGACATTAAATACAGAAAGGAATAGACTCCCATAAAGTCATGGAGAAGCTTCATACTCTCAGTTCGCAAAAGAATTCCATAGTATAAAAGGGATACATTTAGAGGTATTAGAATCAATTGATTATTTGACTCATATTTTATAAGCTAGTAGAGCATTATTATTTGTATTAATCTAAGCAAATATGATTAGATATTTCATGATATTTACCAGCATGATATTGATATTAAAATTTAGCAGTTTCCACTTCAGTATATATTTAATGTAAAATGTATAACTGTTTCCAGAACAAGAAAATAATAAAAGTAGATAAAAATCTCTTTATGGTGGCTTATGTGTATACATTCCAAACATCTACTAAGCAACTTAAGTGTTTCATTGCAATATATAGAAAAGGTCATGATAATTGAACAATATATTTTTACAAAGTAAAAACAATATAGATGTTTCAATGGATAACTGAGTATAGAATTTATTATGTGGCACTGGGAAATTATATAGGTTTAATTTTATAAAATATTATAAGACAAATATAATGTGATAAAATTTAATAAGTATAATTTCAAAACTAATAGTGATAGATGTCCATCAGAGTCTTTTTATATGCATTGACATAAACTACATTGTTCGCAACTATGTTCAAGTGAAATTATGTCACAAAATCTCTACCTTGAGATTTGTTAATATTTGTTAATGTTTCTTTCCTAATTATATAACATAAGACATTAGATGTACAAGAAAAACACTGAGTATTTGAATTTAGTGAATAAACACTTGTTTTCTTTCTCTTCCATAATTTAATTAATTATACCCAGATATTTTAGAGAAAAACTAAAACACAATGAGCAATATAAAAAACCACTATGTAATTTCAAATGACCTGATCTGCTGTATTAATTTCACTTTCATTATTATTTTTTGTAATTAATAATTAACTATATTAATTTAGACCATTGTATATTCCTCTTAAATTTTAAACTTCTCTTTCCATCCTCAGATAAAAATTAATTTTTTAAATATAACTCTGTAAGTTTTCTGTGTTTGAATATGTCTAAAAATATAATACACATTTCTGTATATTTTAAATTTTTATGTAAACAATCATTCTGCAAGTTGTCTTTTGCTAATAAATTTATTATTTTAACTCTGGTTTGTTCAGTATAATGATCCATTCTATAACAATACAACCCTTTTTGTTTCATTTGATATTCTCATATTTAGGTTGTATATGTAATAGAAAAAGAAATATTAACTTAACTAATAAGAGATTTGACTTGCCAAGTAATATTTACTCACAGAGAATTGCATGCTAGCAGTGCATTCTCAATTCATGGATATCAATACTAAGGGCTAGATGATTTTCTTTCTCCCCTTTTTTAAGTAAAGTATAGAACCTGCAACTACAAGCATTGCGATCAATATGAAAGGATTGGGATGACAGAGGGATGTAAATATAGGTATATACCAATGGATTTCCTTTACAAAAAGCTTTCTTGAAGTGCCACCTAATGTTTTCCGCATGTGTATCTTATTTTTTTATTTAATTTTATTTTTTTATTGGTTATTCAAAACATTACAAAGATTTCAGTGGAATTGTCATAGGGATATGCCTTAAAGTAATTGAGGATTGGTAATTATTTTCATCTTTGACTGTAAATAATAGCTCCCAGATAAAATTAAACTTCATATGAGAAAAAAGTATTACATTAAGTTTTCTTTTCTATGAAGAACAATGCTATGACAACATGCACGTAAATTTATGTTTTCACACATGTATATATAGTAGCATAAATACAGGACAGTAAATAAGACAATTAAATAGTTTATTGCCTAACTCAATTATTTTAGAATAAAAAAAGCTACTAATTATTATGTGAGCATAATAGGCAAATGCTCAGTTATTCTATGCATAACTGAGTTTTAGAATCATCGTAGTCATATATTATATGCCTCTTCAAACTGTCTAACCATTGCTTCAAGGCAAATTAATATCAATCTAGCATGAAATCAACAAAGTTTGAAAGTTTCTTTGATTGCCATTGTAGCTAAATCTTTTTTTTTTTTTTTTGTACCAGAGATTGACTTTAGGGGCACTTTACCACTGAGCCACACACCCATCTCTTTTTATGTTTTATTTTAAAACAGGTTTCTCTTTAAGTTGGTTAGGGTCTTGCTGAGTTGCTGAGTTTGTTCTTAAAAATTATGATACTCTTGCCTCAGCCTTCTGAGAAGCTGGGATTACAGATGTGTGCCACCATGCTCAGCCTCATGGGATGTCTTCAATTTCTTTCTTAATTGTTATTGTAGAGTTACTTCAAATCCTTACTTAGGTCATTTCTACATATTTTGTTGCTAATGTGAATAAAATTTGTTTCTTGATTTCATATTGGTGAGTTCATTATTGGTCTGTAAAAACTCTACAGATTTCTGCATTTTGATTTTGCATCTTACTAATTTACTAAATTTATCTGTGATCTAAATGTCTTTTGAATTTTCTATGTATTGAATCATATCAAAAGTGCATAACTTGACTTCCTCCTTTCCTATTTGTATTTATTTTTTCTTGCCTAATTATTCTGGATAAAATTTCTAGCACTATGTTGAATAATACTGGTAAGAGTGAAAACCCTTGCCTTGCTCCTGATCTTAAAGAAAATACTTTCAGTTTTCCCTCATTTAGTATGATGCTAGATATGGGTTTGTCATATGTAGCTTTATTACGTTGATGTATGATTATTCTATACTTAATAACATCATGGAGGGATGTTACAATTTTCTAAATGAATTGTTCTGCATCTAAAAAGATGATGACATTATTTCTATCCTTAATTCTGTTTATGTGCTGTGTTGTTTATTGATTTGCATATGTCAAATAATCCTTGTAATGAAAACAACTTGAACCTATATCAATCTTGTATGTAGGTCATAGTGTCATAAAAATCTTTGCCAGGAATGAGTGGCAGGTTCCAAACAATAAACCACTCTCATATTTGGATATCACACAAAATCACACAGGACTGTTTTCACACCCAGGCTCCAATAGCAGATCTCTTGAACTGCCAGTTTTAAATAAAGTACCTTCTGTTTCACTTTTCATCTCAGTCCACATATCCCACTACATAGTAGTCTTAGTGTATTTGTTTCAGAATCACTTTCCTGAACCAAAACTGTCTTTTTGGGTGTCTGCACATTGTGCTAATTCACAGAAGAGGCAAGTGGATCTTGGACATGGAAAAATGTAGTTTCTGATTCCTTGAGCAGCAAATTCAAGCAAAAGGGCTCTCCTAAAGATAGATTCCAGATATGGAAATCTATGAAGACATTGAGAAATGCAAAGAACTGCCTCTGTGCTAGTTTACTCAGCAGACCCAAGTTTCCTTACTTGTTTAGAGTACATAATTGCAAGGTTTTTGTGTATTTCAAAAGACAACATTAAGACAAAAGACAAACTCAAAACCTGAAAGAAAATGCATGCATGCATCATTCATATATATATAACTCATATGAAAAATAAAGACTTTGAACCACTCAACCATTAAGCAAACACACCGACTAAGAAATGGACATAAGACTGAATAACAGCTCAGCATGAAAATGTTTCTCTTTTTATACTAATAACTAATATTTGTGAATTTTTACCTGGTTATTGACACTTTTCTGATGAACTCAATGATTTTCTATGAATCCCCACCTCAACATGTAACTACACATCTGACATTTGGGAAAAGCAGAGAAGGGCTGAATACTTCTAATTCAATATCTTGAATCTTTTCCTTCAGTATTTTGCTAGTCTTCACAGATTTAATAAAGTCAAAACATAATTATAGTGAGTCCTTGTCCAGTGACTTGTTTTGGGAGGAAGGGGAAAAATATGGATCTAGACACAAAGAAACAGAATAGATAAAGACAAGTAGAGATAGAGGCAGGCATTGCATAGATACTTCTATAAGCTAAGGAACATCAAGAACTGTGGGCAACTGTTGGGAGCTGTGAGTGAATGTGGATTTGTCTGAGCCATCTCTAAGTGGGGTGTGCCCTTGGGGAAGTCTTTGTGTCATCTCAACAATCTGATACTGCTCCAGAATTTATTGGTTGAGGTAGCCCTAGGTTCAAATGCAATTCCTCAGAGGTGGAAATAGATACAAGTGTGCCCAAGTAGCCCTGAGGCGCCAGCTGCCTGGAGGAGGAAGAATTACTGTGCAAGTGATAATTCTCCAGTCTGGCCAACTTCCCCACAGCCTTTACATTCTTGTTTACCTTGAAGAACCCTTCTTCCCAATAAATCTCTTTAATGTGTTTTACTATACATAAAGCATTCAGGGGCTTTTTCATTGGATAGAGATCAGAACCATCAGTTTGAATCCCATTTATTGATTCTTGGTTTTAATTCTTGCACTATAGGAATTTTATTAAGAAAGCTGGGGTCTAATCCTACATAATGGAGATTTGGGCCTACTTTTTCTTCCATTAGGTGCAATCAGTGATGTGAATAGAAAGCCCAAAGAATGGTAGCAAATCTTTACCACAAGCATATCAGACAGAGCACTAATCTCTAGGATATTTAAAGCACTCAAAAATCTTAACACCAAAAAAGTCCAAACAACCCAATCCATAAATGGGCCAAGGACCTGAACAGATATTTCTCAGAAAAGGATATACAATCAATCAACAAATATATTAAAAAATGTTCAACATCTCTAGCAATTAGAGAAATGCAAATCAAAACCATTCTAAGATTTTATCTCATAGCAGTTAGAATGGCAGCTATCAAGAATGCAAACAACAATAAGTGTTGGCCAGGATGTGGGGAAAAAGGCACAGGCTCATACATTCCTGGTGCAGCCAATCTGGAATGTAGTATGGGGATTCCTTGGAAAACTAGGAATGGAACAACCATTTGACCCATCTATCCCACTTCTCGATTTATACCCAAAGGATTTAAAAACAGCACACTACAAGGACACAGCCATATCAATGTTTATAGCAGCACAGTTCACAATAGCTAAATTATGGAACCAACCTAGATGCCCTTCAGTAGATTAATGGATATGGAAATTTTGGTATATATACACAATGGAACAATACTCAGCATTAAAAGAGAATAAAATCATAGCATTTGCAGGTAAATGGATGATGTTGGAAATCTATGAAGACATTGAGAAATGCAGAGAACCGCCTCTGCATAATGCTAAGTGAAGCAAGCGAATCCCCAAAAAACAAAAGCCAAAGGCCGAATGTTTTCTTTGATATAAGGATGCTGATTCATAATAGCAATTAGAGGGGGAAAGCATGGGAGGAGTGGTGGAACTTTAGATAGGGCAAAGGGGAGAGAGGGCAACGGAGGGGTAAAAGTGTAGAAATTATGGTGGAATTTGATAGACATCATTATTCAAAGTACATGTAAGAAGACACAAATGATGTGAAAATCCTTCATGTAAAATTAGTGTCTTGAAAAATTGTGCTCTTTGTGTATAATATTAAATGAATTGCATTATACCATCATGTACAACAAATCAGAATTTTTTAAAAAATCAGGGTTTTCCACTCATCAAGTCTCTGCTTTAACTATAATTCTTGGTTTTTAAATACTATTTCTTCAGTCTTATATTTGTTTTTAAATACTATTTCTTAGTATTATATTTCTAGCAGGCCCATACTTCCATTTGGTTTACATATTCCTTCCTCACACAGGCTACAATGAGAGTCAACCTCCAGAAGCTAGAAGAAGCAATGCAAGATCTCCCTTAGGGCCTTCAGATATAAAATGGTCTCACTGCCATTTTGATTCCTACCATTTATCTTTCAGAACTGTGAGAGAATAAATTTCTGTTGCTTTAAGCTACTATTCTCCTGGTAATTCACTATAGCAACCTTAGAAAACTAATACAGCACCTTGCATAAACTTAATGGGATGAAGTAAACCACTGAGTGAATACCAAAGCAAGTTCATATATTTTATAAATGGCTTCACCCTCATTTAACATAAAGAAATTTAAGGATAGTACTTGCTTTTTCATCCATTGATTTGGACAACTCTTGTAAATTATAGGACCTAATTGTTAGCACAATTAGCCAAACATTAGGCAAACATTGACAATGGATGAGTTTGTCAGAATTGAGCAACATCTGCACATTCACACATATTTTTTTCTGGCGATTGTCAGTTGTATGGCCATTGTTGACCAAAGGTAGCAAATGGATCCTTATTTAATGAAGTACCTATGAAATTAAGTAATGTGTTACTCTGAGATATGAAAAAAATATAAATCAAGGTCAAATGTTTTCCTAAACTCAGAACCATGATGCAAAAATCTCACCAAGGGGTCTGCGGTTGTGGCTCAGTGGTGGAGAAAAACCCTGACAAACAATTTCCTGGATAGGTTCCTAATAGCACAGGAAACAAAAGCAAAAATTATTAGGATTACCTCAAACTGAAAATCTTCTGCACAGCCAAGGAAACAATTAACCAAATGAAAAGACAATCTATAGAATGAGTGAAAATCTTTGCCAGTTATTTTGACCAAAAAATAAATCATATTCAGAATATATAAAAAACTCAAAAACTTAATTTAAAAACCATGCAAGCAATTTTTGAAAGATATATTATTTAATAAACAATGAGAAAATGACCTGAACAGATACTTTCCAAAAGAAGTACAAAGGTTAAGAAATATAAGTAAAGATGGTCAACATCATCAGTCATCAAATAAAGGCAAATCAAAACTATAGCGGGATTCCATCTCACTCTAGTTAGCATAGCTATTATGAAAAAACTAAAATAAATTAATTTTTTAAAAAAGTTAAAAAGTTAAAAATCTCTCCAAATAAGAAATTCTTGCAAGGATGTGAAACAAAAATAACTCTTATACACTGTAGGTGGGAATGTAAATTAGTATGCCCACTATGCAAAACAGTATGGGGTTCCTTGAAAAAAAAAATGAAATTAACCATATAATGCAGTCATATTGCTCCTAGGTATACATTGGAAGAAAATGAAGTCAGCATACAAAAAAGACACCTGCATACCCATGGAACTGCTCACAATAATTAAGTTATAGAATCAGTTTAAGTGTCTATCAACAATTAATAAATAAAGAAACTACGGTATAAACACACACAATAAAACTTTATTAAAAGAATGAAATCTGTTTTTTGCAGGAAAATGTATGAATGAGAAGACATCATGTTGAGCAAAATAAGGCAACATAGACAAATAGCTCATATTTTCTCTCATATGAAACTAAAATGAAGATGTCCTGAAAGCAGAAGAAGGGCTCTTCTGGGCTGAGAAGGGTGAAAGAAGAGGAAAGAGGGTAGACGTTATTAACATGTGATACATGCACATATAGAAACATCACAGTGAAACTCCTCAAATTCAATGATGAATGTGTTTGGTTAAAAATCTTAAAAAGTTGGGCTGGGGATGTGGCTCAAGCGGTAGGGCGCTCACCTGGCATGCATGGGCCTGGGTTCCATCCTCAGCACTACATACAAATAAAGATGTCGTGTTCGCCGAAAATTAAAAAAAATAAATATTAAAAATTCTCTCTCTCTCTTTAAAAAAAATCTTAAAAAGCAAAAGAAGAATGCTAAAAAACAAATTAACAAATAAAGCTGTGTTCATAAATATTGGGAGTTAGCAATCGAATGTGTCCTTTTGAAAGGGAATAATTCTACCCTCTATAAATTCTTTATAATTTTGTTTGTGGTACTTTATAATTTTGTTTGTTTGTAATTTTGTTTGTGGGATTGAACCCAGGAGGACGCTCCCACTGAGTTAATTCCCCAGCATGTTTTACTTTATTTTTTAAAGACAAGTTTTACTTATTTATTTTGTGGTTTTGGGGATCAAACTCAGGACCTCACACATGCTAGGCAAGCACTCTGCCACTAAGCTATTCCCCAGCCTGATTTTTAATTTTGTACAAGTTCTCCCAGAATTGCCCAGGATGGCCTCAAGTATGCAATAATTTTGCCTTCCCCTTTTGAGTCATTGAGATTAAAGTGTTTTGCCACTGTATCTTGCATATTATTTATCATCATATTATGGTAATTGAACATAAAATAGAGGGACATATGTATACCTCACCTAAACATTAAAAATATTCTGTTGGTTAAAACAACTCCTTCTAATAATTGGCCAACTTTGCAGTTCACAGATTGCTCTTCTGACTGGGTCTTTACTTGTAGTGAGCAGAAAGATAAACAGATAACAGATAAACCTGTCTGTTTATAAAAAGAACTTATCCCATCATTTAAACTCCTTTGTTCCTTTTATCTTTCTTTCCTATTTTTTAAAAAGTTGATTTTGTATACACATACTTCAAGGTGTGGGACCTTTTCTCTTCTAATGAGTCTCAAATCATCATTGATAATATAAATCATGGCAATATTTGAATTAACCACTTGGTTGTGCCAAAGAAATGCTATGTGAATTTTTCCCTCTAAAACTGACAGTTAAGGTCATTTTTTATCTTAACTGCAACAGGGATACAGGTGGTGGTAGCAGCAGCAGGAAAAGTATGTGTAGGGTTAGAGAGTGAGCCATGTGCTTTTCAGAGTATAATCATATGGGGTTACATTTCAAATGTGCCTTCTCTACATGAGTGATAACTTCATGGCCCATGTATTTCCCAGGCTATTAGTATTTCTCCTGAATGCTCTAAAGAATAGTAACCAAAACCTAGTTGAAACTCAGAAACATTGTTCAGAGAGTAAAAGTTGTTCTCCTAAACATTCGATTCCTTGTGTCCTATACTGCAATCAATATACACAAATTGAGACATTTTGTTGTATGGTAAGACTCACAATTGAGTGCCACTTAAGGAGTGCCCTAGTCGGATAGTTCTTTTTCTAAAAGCCAGTTATTGTAGAAACTTCTAACTTAAAGCAGTTAAATCTATAACAGAACCTCAGCAGGATTTAACAAATGTAACACAAAGCAGCACAGCTCAGAAAGCAAGCTAACCAGCAGGTAGCAGCTCAAAGTGCATATTTGCAAGCGGGGAGCAAAATCAGGTAGTAAGACAAAGCAAGAAAAGAAAGACCATTGGTTGTAGTTGATGTCATGTAGAGTTCCTTCTCACAGCACCAAAAGTGTGTGATCACCTTGCAGAAGCCAATTTTGTGGTCCTCCCTCATTATATGGATCAGATGTCAGAATTATGATGCCCTATATAAGAAAATGTGGAAAGATTTATCATTCATATAATGAACTTTCTGCAGAGAGAAAGGTAGGCTTCCCTATGTGGTTCAAATATGGATTAAGAGACAAGAAGCCTGCAGGTGGGAGTAGACTTAAGCTTTTGTGTGCAAAAGGAGACAGTATCAGGTTTTCTTACCAGTATAACCAGATGTTATGGAAGGGAGATGCTTAAAAGACACCAGTAATCAATCATCCAAAAATAAATCCAGATTCTTCATTACAGCATGGCATATTGTATTCTTAGTACAGGACAACAAATTAGTACATATTTAGGGGCTTAAAAATCACATCAACTTCTTATCTTGCAATTCTGGAGGTTGGAAGCCTGTGATGTGTCTCAATGATATAAAATCAAGGTGTCGACAGGGCTGTGTTCCTTTATTGAAAGTCTAGAAAATAATTTGTTTTCTTGCCTTTTCCAGTTTCTAGATAATGTCTGTTTTCCTTGGCTAATGACACCCTTGCATCTCGATGTTATCGGTGTCTAGTCAAATCTTTCTTACATCATACCACTCTGTAATTAACTGTAATAATTCTCTCTTCCACATTTAAGTTAGAATTACATCAGCTCTTTCTGAATAATTCAAGATAATCTTTATATTTTAAGTTAAAATTATGTATATGAGGTAAAGATGGGAGTTCATAATCCACTTGAATCAAATGTATGAAATATGATATGTCAAGAGCTTTGTAATGTTTTGAACAACTAATAATAAAAAACCACAGCAAAATGCTGCAAAAAAAGGTAAAATTATTAGCAACATTTATTCTATTTTCAAAGTTAATATTCCATTTTCATACATATATATTCAGTGAATAATAATAATAATAATAATAATAATAATATATTTACTAGCTTAAGGGTTTAGTATAAGAACATGTTGGGTATGAATTCTATAGTTTACCCTTTGAGTCCCAAGATATTTATTCTATATGCAATACTCACATTATCTCAAGGTTCTCATCCCAGAAGATCAAAAGCTCAGAATGAAGTACCTCATCAGTTCAAAAATCTCAAATATCATCATTTATATAAGATATGGATGAAGCCTTGGAATAATTTATAGGTCAAAATCCCTCTCCTCCTATGTCACTGAGAGACTAGAACACAATTTTTTTTTGCTCCCAAAACAGAATAGTAGTAAATGCACAAGTGTATACTCATGCATTTTTTTTAGCCATAATAATGCTATTGTTGGGGTGCCCATGTGGAGTTCAAGTCCTTGGGGTTCCAAACAAAAAATTGAGTAATATACACACAAGTAGCTGGCAAAGTACAGATTTATTGAAAGCAATATTGAGAACAGCACTTCATAAAGCAGAGTGGAGTGGTCCAAGGGAGAAAGAGAGTCTGGGAATTAGTGTCTTATGCAGAGCTGTGCAGTATTTTTTTCTCTATACAAACCTGATTGAAGATCTTACTCCATTTGCTCCCATTTGTTACCTTATGAAACCTAATTAGAATATAGTCCAATTTTCTCCCATTGGTTACTTTAAGAAGCCTAATTAGAATACTATCTATTTTACCCCTATTGGTCATTTTAAAATATCAAACCTGTGGAGGGAGTTGTTATGATGATAAGTCCTCAGTGGCAGATTTGTCAAGGTAATGGGACTTATCATAAACAGGGATTGTATTATTCATCTCCCTGTCTTGTCCTTCAATGGCATCTTTCTTTCTTTTTTTAAATTTATAGAAATTTTACAGTTTTCAAATATAAAACAAAAAATGAAAATGCACAGTGAACTATAGACATTGCAAACTAGCCACTTTGGGGCATGTTATGAGAGTAAAATTCAAAAAACAAAACCTTCATATGTCACTGTTTTCTTTTGACTATAGTGAAAAAAGTTTCTGAGACAATTTTTTTTTAGATATTAGTACCTATAAGGAGAAGATTCAGAAGATCATGTTTAGACACACCTGTCTTCACTTGATAACCAAATATCTGAATTATAGGTACTATCTCAAAGTTCAAAATAAATTGGAAATAAGAGGTCATCATAGCAAGTTTTAAAGTTGTTACTAAACTATAATTTATGTTGACATTAATTACACCCTCTGATGATTAATCCTTTAAGCACTAATTTACATAGTTTATATCATAAATAAAATGTTTACAATTACATATTATGACCCACCATACCATGAATCTACATAAGGAAAGATTCCTAAGAAGAATTTGTCATGCCTAAAATCTTAAAATTTCAGTTAAAGAACCTGGTTGAAGAACTTAAGCTTAAACATGTTGTTTTAACTTTCAGTTGCAAATTTTCAACTTTTAGTAAAAGAACTTAATTTATGCCCATTAAAAATATATTCTTTTTTACACCCTGATTTTACCATCTTGGCATCCTTGAAATCCTACCAAATCATAAGCTTTGAAAAATATTTTGTTAGGTAATTTCTTTATTTTGAAAATGTACCTATGGGAACTAAGATGGCAATCACATCAATAGATGGTGTAATCTTTATGCACCATCTTACATGCAGTCCATTATTGACTGAAATGTTATTATGTGGAGCATGAATGTACAGCTCTTCCAGTTCAAAAAGGAAGAAAGTGTGAGAAAAAAAAGGAACAGACTATCAAAAATAATTGTAAAAATCATATATTAGCTCTCAAGTCTAGGAATATCCTGGGTGGCTCAATACTCTATTTTTTTTCTGAGCTCTTAGTTTCAACCCTGGAGTCAAACTTCCTTTTTCATGCAAGTTAGCTAGTATTTGCAGCATAGCTGTTTTTTTCAGTTTATTCCTTGCCTTTGGCTGACATCTTTTTCCCTTTGTATTCTCTGTCCCATTTAGCTCAAACTACAAAGGTGTGTGTTGGGATAAAATTCCCAAGAATATAGAGGATCTCCTGTGTATATCACATTTTATTTGTCTCTTCTAAATAAAATATACCTTTCCATATCTTTCCTTTTTAATTCTGTATCTATTTCTGGCTGCTAATGTGATTGCTAATGGAAACCATGAGTCACACATAATCTCCTCAGAACATGTTAAGTGTAACTGGATTCGCTGAACTCTTGATGTTTCCATGCCATGAACTTTTCTATTCACATTCATGCTTTTCTATCAGGATAAGCACGTCCTAACTTTAGAGTCATTTGCATTAGAGAAGAAAAATAAATTAAAAATTTCCAAAATAATCAATTTCTTCTTCTTTTAATAGTTCTTACCTCAATCACTCTTTCTTCTTGCAGTTTATCTATGCACAGTGAAATGAAATCATTCTGAATCTTTAATATTTTGTTTGGCAAGTAGTATCAGCTAAATATATAAATTTATTATTTACAAATTTATATTTCCATATTATTATATACATATGACACAAATCAGTTCCAAGTTTTAACATAAGAATGTTTCTTCAAGTTTCCACTAACATATTTCCCATTTCTTACTGAATATTTTATCAGCAGCATATTTAATGTTCAAATTTCTACAAAATTCTCTATTAAAATTTTGAAATTCTCTAAGAAAAAATATTGTTTCTATCATGCTCCTATTTCCTTCTGAGTTCTCACTGGAAGAGTTTCTTTTAACAGTGATTTAAGAACATCTTGACTTTTCTATTATGATTCCTAAAATTCTTCCAGTCTCTGCCCACTGTCCAATTCCACAGGCACTTCTATAGTTTCAGTTGAATATTATTTACACACTAAAAACTATATTAGTTATTTATTTGTGCTATGAAAATTAGTTCCTTAATTTCTTTCTGCAAACTTAATTTGCTCCAGCCATTTAATATAGCATATTTGCAGTTTCTTGGGATAATGGTGTGCATTTTCAGGTACTGAATTATTATGTGATAAAAGAATAACTGGCATGTACTTTACTTATATTTGTCTTGCTTCTATTCCATTAAAATTTTTGCCAAGTTGTGTCTATTATCATTGTTAAAAAATTACTTTTATATGCTATCCATTGATTTATTTGATATATATGCTAACTCTTGCCATTTTGGACCATGCTATGAGAAAAAAAAAATGTTTCTTGCCATCTGTCTGGGATGATTGCTTTCCCATCCAAATTACCTTTGTTTTGCTTCCTTAGGTTCTTCCTTCCTTCTTTTCATTCTTTTGTTCATTCTCTTTATTTTTCTTGCCAACCATTTCATTTCATAGTAATTTATTTTCTTTCTTTGTTAGTCCTTTTATGTTTCTAGCCAGATTTTCCTGAGACTGAAGGCTTTCAAAAGTGTTAAATATATATAGTAGTTTCTCTCTCTTACTTCTCATATTCAAGGTCTCAATTTCTGTCCCCAGTTCAGAATAAAAATTTAAATTTCAAGAACAAGTGTGGTGGCACATATCTATAATCCCAGAGGCACAGTAGGTTGAGGCAGGAGACTTTCATGTTCAAAACCAGCCTCAGTAAAAGTGAGGTGCTAAGCAAATCAGTGAGACCCTGTCTGTAAATAAAATACAAAATAGGGGTGGGGATGTGGCTTAGTGGTTGAGTGCCCCTGAGTTCAAACCCGGTACCCTCTCCAAAAAAAACTAATAATAAAATAAAATACATAAAAATAAAAACAAAAAAACTGTACTAAGAAATATTCAGGATATTCTTTCTTTTTATAATTAGATTTTTGATTTCTGGAATTTTCATTTTTTTCTTTGAAAATTTGGTGGGACTTTTTGCCACTTCAAACTGTTTGCACTAAGAGATTTTTTCAGCTTATTTTTGATCTTTCATTTGTCTTTTCTTGTACATTAATGACGTCTTTTTGATATTTAAAGAGTCTTTCAGAGAAACAAACATAAATATTTAATAGCTTACAGTAATTTATCACATTTATTACAGCTATTACTAATATTTGACAGTAATTTATACACAAGTATATTCTATACAGCTTATTGCAATTTATATTGTTAAATCTTCACTACTCCCGGGCTGGGGATGTGGCTCAAGCGGTGGCGCGCTCGCCTGGCATGCGTGCGGCCCGGGTTTGAACCTCAGCACCACATACAAAACAAAGATGTTGTGTCCGCCGATAACTGAAAAATAAATATTAAAATTCTCTCTCTCTCCCCCTCTCTCACTCTCTCTTAAAAAAAAAAAAAAACTTCACTACTCCATAAGATGTATGATATTTTTCTAGTATTGCAGATAAGAAACTTGTGGCCTATTGACATTAATTAGAGATTTTAATTTAGGTTGGCCTGATTTTCATCTATTCAATCATTCATGCATGCATTCATCCCTTTATTTAACAATATGTGCACTGTCTACTGGGAGAGACAGATATAAAACAAAAGTAATTGAGACATAATTATCCAATTGTAGTTCTTATGAAAACAGTTTGTAGTTTGCAATGTAAGTGTATGGCTCATATATGTCATCAAGGGAGACTTCCCTAAGGAATTAATGTTTGAATACTGACACAAAATTTGTGTAGGTACAGTCCATGTTAAGATTTCTTGTGTGTGTGAGAGAGAGAACAATTTAATGTATGATATGTCAAGATCATTGCATTGTCTAGAGATACTAACACAAAAAAGAATATAAATATGCTGAACTTTGCTTGTAAAGGTATTTTTTGAGGTCAGGATATGAAAAGCTACTTGGTCTATTTAGAAAATGAAAAGGAGAATAAAATTGGCAAAATGCTACATAAAAAATAATACAGTTGAAGATGGCAGAAGTAAGCTAGAATATCCAGTGACATAGAGGTCCAACAGAAAAGCACCATAGTTTACACAACAGGAAGAGACTGACCTCTCCCTTAATAGGTATATAGCCTGAACCATGAACACAACTGGCAAGGGACCGTGTATTATTTGGAAACTTGCAGGACTTTGCTCCTGACAATAAACAGAAGAAATGATTGCCTATCATTCCCAACCTGGGAGAGTGGAAACTAGATTCCAGGTAAACCACCTGAGACACTTCAGTACAATATCTTAAAGAGTGGCTTCAGATGGGGAAGTACTTCTAAATCACAGAACACCCATTTAAAACCCACAACCATTGTCCCTAATATCATAGACAACCACCAAAATTATCAATACCATGAAAAGGATCCTGTAGAGGAGAACAGGTAAACAGTGACCCACAGCAATCACAGGGACACTCCAGAGCCTTTATCCTGAACTAGCACGCACAATAGTAAGTGTCAACCCACAAACTACTCCCTCCTAGCAGTCAGCTCCAGGTTTCTGAGCTGAAAAACCTAAAGCTGCCAGGAGGAGGTTCATAACAACTAGGGCATTGGCTCCTATGTCCCTGAAACTCAGGAGAGATCCATATCCAAGAGACTAATGAACATTTGCTAAATGTCCCCCCAATTAAATCTAAACCAAAATTCAACAGAAATTTTCTTTGCCTTGACATAGTTTATTAAAAACAACTCTAATGTCAACAGGGGTCATATAAATAACTTCTTAACTTGAAAGGTAATTCTTAACAAAATAGCCTACTTTGTATTGTAAACCCATTTTGAAGTGTTTCACCTAATGGTTTAAAGCATTAATTGGAATCATTTTTTTCTATCTTTGTTTTTCTAGCTCTGGTTTATACTTGCTTATCTTATTCCCTACCCATTCTCTTGCATTATATGCTACTACCTTAAATACCAACCATTCATCTATTTCTCCTTCTTGTCTTGGTTTAAATTATAATTTTGTATATTTTTCTCTTTCCCTTTTTAATTTCTTTTTGTTCTATTTTTCCTATATCCTTTATGCCCAATCTTTCTTCCTTTTCAGTCTAGCCCTCATTTAAAGTTGTAATAAGTTTATCAAATGTAACAAATAATTTTTTAACCACTTCTAGTTTTATACCTGAATTCAAGGAACTGAAGAGAATGATTGCAACAAGATTTTGTGTCTTATAATGTTGAATAGGACAAACCTTGGCTCTGAAACAATTATAATAAATAAGGTTCAGGGGTATCTCCTGAAGTGGTGGTGATATTGGGATCACCATAGGTCACACATAGATGTAAAATATCATGATCTGGATATTCATCCACTCCAGGGCTCTTAAGAGAAAGAAGCTTACACAGTGATCCTTTGCCTAAAAGAAAAGTCATAACTGTACTCATAGATGGGGAGAAACACAAATAATATGAACAAGCAAATGAGCAAATCATCCCAATCAGCCCATAACACTTCAACAGCAGCATTTATTTACATCATAGTGGAGGAAATGCAGGGAAGGAATTTATAAAGTATATTGTTAAACTGTTTTATGAGCTAAAATAATATAGAAGGAGTGAAATCAGAAAATACAGAAAATGAAAGATCACTTCAATAAAGGGATAGAGATTCTGAAAAAGAATGAAATGGAAATTCTGGAAATGAAACAATCAATGAACCAAATTGGAAATTCAATGGAAACCATCAGAAATATATTAGACTAGTTCTAGATAGATTTTCAGGACTTTAATACAAAGTATATAATATTGAAAATAAAGTTGACCATAAAGAAAAGATGTCAAGAGACAAAGAAGAGAATACTCAAAAAATCTGGGTTAAACTTGAAAGGTAAAATTTAAGGTTCATTGGAATAGACAAATCCAGTTTATTTTATTATTATTATTATTATTAATTATTATTATTATTTATTGTTTATCATTTTATTATTATCTTTCTAGGCACTGAAATACAAACTAAAGAAATGTACAATCTTTTCAATGAAATAATATCTGAGAAATTTACAAACCTTAAGAATGAGCTGTAAATTCAAATATAAGAGGCATAAAGACTCCAAATATTAAAAAAAAATTACAATAGATCCACTCCACGACACATTATTATGAAAATGCTTAACATTTTAAATTTTAAAGGCTGCAAGAGAAAAACTTCTTGTCACTGTTAGAGGTAAACAAAACTGGATTTTCATTGATTTCTCAACCCAGACCCTAGAAAACAAAAGGGTTTGGAATGGTGTATACCAAGCTCTGCAAAAAAAGGATGCCAACCAAAAAAATCCATATTCAGAAAAATTAAGGTTCAGAATTAAAAATGAAATAAAAAGTTTCCATGATAAGAAAAAGATAAAAAAAAATCATGACTAGGAAGTCTTCACTGCAAAACATACACAATAAAATATTTCATGAAGTATAAATAAAAAGTAAAGATGAAAATCAGCACATGAAAGAATTCCATTTAAATAATAAATAATCAAGTAAAGGATAATCAAGTCCAATTTAAAAATTAGAAATAAATCATAGTAACAGGAAAAATTATATTTCCTAAATAATAACATTGAATATAAATAGTCTAAATTTATCAATCAAAAGAAACATGGTGCAAGAATGGGTTAAAAAACAAGACCCAACATTGTGCTTATATGCAAGAAGCTCACCTCATAGGCAAAGATATCCATAGATTAAAAGTGAAAGCATGGGGAAAAAAAATATCCCATTCACATGGGACTCACAAATAAGCAGGGGTTACTGTTCTCTTATCAAATAAAATGGACTTCAAGAAATTATGATATTAATTGGAAAAAATGAGAAACTCAGAGTAACCAAAGCAATCCTTGGTGAGAAATGTAAATCAGGAGGCACTACCATACTGGACCACTATACTACAGAGCTATAGTAACAAAAACAGCATGGTACTGGCATGAAGAGCAGTGGAACAGAATAGAAGACACAGAGACAAATCCCTATAAATACAGTTATCTAATACTAGACAAAGGTGCCAAAAACATACATTGGAGAAAAGATAACCTTTTAAATAAGTGGTACTTGGAAAACAGGAAATCTATATGTAGAATGAAATTTAAACCCTCTCTCTCACTCTTCACATAATCCAACTCAAAATAGCTTGAAGACCTAGGAATTAGCAAAGAACTCCTGCAGCTACCAAAAGAAAATATAGGTCCAATACTATTAACATGTCATCTCAAGAACTGACTTCCTTAACACAACTCCTAAAGCACAAGAAATAAAATTAAAAAAAAAACATAAGTGAGGTCATAAGTGTTGGTGGGACTGCAAATTGGTACAAACATTTATCAAATTAAAAAGCTTCTTTACAGCAAAAGAAGGAAAGAATTAAGAGATTGAAAAGAGAGACAACAGAATGGGAGAAAATCTTTACCACATTCTCAGGGCATTAATATTCATGATAGACGAAGAACTCAAAAAAAAAACAACACACACACACACACACACACACAGAGAGAGAGAGAGAGAGAGAGAGAGAGAGAGAGAGAGAGAGAGAGAGAAACAAAATCAAATAATCCAATCAATAAATGAACAAAGGAACTAAACAGATACTTCTCAAAAGAAGAAATGCAAATGGTCAACAAATATATATAAAAAAGGTCAATGTCATGTAACAATTAAAGAAATGCAAATTAAAATTACATTGACATTTCATCTCATTCCAGTCAGAATAGTGATTTTCAAGAATGGAAGAAATAATAAATAATGGTGAGGAAAAGGGTATACTTATACCTTGTTGGTGGAACAGCAAATTGGTACAAACATTCTAAAAAAACAGTATGGAGATTCTTCAAACAACTAGAAATGGGACTATCATATAATCCAGCTATATACTCCTCAGTATATATCCAAAGGATTTAAAATCAGCATGTTAAAGTGACACAGCCACATCAATGTTTATAGCAGCACAATTAAAAATATCTAAGGTATTGAACCAACCTAGTACCCTTCAACAGAGGAATGGATCAAGAAAATGTGGTATATACACAAAATGGTATATATACTCAGCAATAAAATAATGATTTTGTGGCATTCACCAGTAAATAAATAGACCTGCAGACCATCATGATAAGTGAATTAAGACAATCTCAAAAAGCCATAATCAAAGGTTTTCTATGATATATAGAAACTAATCCAAAAAGGGTGGGCATACAAAATAGAAGAAAAACCAGAGGAGTAGATACATAACAATGAAGATAAAGAGGAGGGATTAAATAGGAAAAGATAATGTACTGAAATTGACTTTAAATTTTTTATGAACATATAAGAATATACAACAGTGAATCTCACCATCATGTACATCCACAAAACACTAATTTAGAAACATTTTAATTGGTGCATTATTGTTGTAAATAATGATGAGTTTTGATGTTGCACATTCATACATGCACACAATATCACAATATAATTTAGATTACTCCCTCTTACTCCCCCCTACCACTGTCTTTCCCTCTACTTATCTCCTTTTGATTTTCATGAGATCCTCACTCTCCCACTTTTTAAAAATTTAACTGATAAAATACTCCATATGCTTTTAAACCAATATTTGATCCTCTTCTCTCTTACTCTATTAAACTCTAAGGATATTTGCAGTCCCATACTACCTGTATTATGATGACAATATAATGCTACTACTAAGAGAGGTCTCAAAATTAAAATTCCTTTGGCAGCTGTAACTCAATTAAACTTATTGTCTATTATCCAAAATTTACTCTCCTACATATTCTTTCTTCTTCATTGAAAAGTAACAACAATATATTTCACAGTTTTCCTATTCATCTATGAATCTGCATTATACTATACTAACATTTTAATTTTTAAAATAACAACCATTGTAAAATATGATTGTTGAAACCCACATAATCCAAAAATTGACTTGGAAGTATCAGAATGAATTCATGATGGATTTTTTTTTCTTAAAAAAATAACATTTTACTGTGTATTGAAAATATCTACTAAATCAGTAGTGATGTCTAAATTATGGTGTCTAAATAAAATTGTGTATTAGAAGATGAGAACAATCTTCATAAAGATGACCAATAGATTTACTGGCACAAAATATATCGAAGATAAATCTGGAGTGTAGTTATAAAATAGGGAAAAAATTTACTAAAGTATTGCAACTGTTCATCACAATACTAGAAATTTTTATAGGTTAGAAAGGAAACAGAGCTACCTTTATTTATTATGGCATTATTGTCTTTGTAGAAAATGTAAAAGAATCAACAAAAATATCTCTAATAACAAATTAATGGCATCAACCCTAAAACACAAGTAGTAATAATAGTAATTTTGTAATAAAAATTAATATACAAAAGTTAATTGCTTTCATGTATATCCATCCAGAACATGTAGAATTTGAATTTCAAGACAAAATACAAGACATAGTAGCATGCACTCCAAAAAGATTAAATACTTAGATACAAAGCATATATATTGTTTACTTGTAAAATAAATCCATATAATTTCTATGAGATTTTTATGATCAATATCATTTCCTTAGACAAAAAAAAAAAGAACTAATTGAGAGAGAGTTTATGTTCATTGATAGAAAACTCAATACTGGCAAAATGTCAGTTTTTCTTAACTTGATGCATAAATTCCACACAGTATAAATCATAAGTCCAGCTAATTGGTGATATTTCATACTCACCTTAAAATTTATATGGAGAAGAAAAAGATCCAGATTACCTAACATGAAGGGAAGAACAAAGTTGCAGAACTGATACTATCTGACTTTTCAAAATTATTATAAAGCCAAATTAACTTTCAAACAGTATGCTATTGATAAACAAATGAATAAATAGAATAACATAACAGAATAGAAATCCCAGAAATAGAGCATTGAAAATGTAATCAAGTAACTTTGACAAAGAAGTAATACTAATATAATGAAGCAAATGCAATCTTTTAGGTAATTAGTTCTTGAACAACTGGACATGTACGTGAAAACAAAATCAAACCCAAATCTGAAACCCTCAGAAACATCATCTCAAAATGGATCATAGTACTCAAATCTAAAACACAAAACTATAAAATTAATTAAATATTACAAAAAAAATCCAAATGACTTTGGATATAGTAAAGAATCTTTAGATACAGTTTCAAAGGAATAACCAATAAACTATGAATCAGCAAGTCAGGTACTTTTTTAAGAAATCATCTAGGAAACAGAACAACACACACAAACACACACACACACACAAATTCATATTCTCTCTCTTTCTCTTCTTCACTCCTCTTTCTGTCACACACACACACATTGCTTATCCAAAATATAGATTCTAGGTGGCCAGAAAGCATTTTAAATATTTGTTCATCATTATCCAAAGATGTCAAGTACACTATAAGCAATGGTTAATGCTTTTAAATGAAGCAATTGGCTTAATTATAAATAAAACAGACACATTACTTGAGTAGAATTTTGTGAATTACTTGTTACTGCAATTGTACATGCAGATAAGAGTGTAAGTCAATTACAAATATGTAGTATTAATAGAATTAGTGATAAATCTGATATTTAAATAGGTAAAATTATCAGAGCATTTAATATAGCACTTCATACCTCATAAACATTTAATAAATAGCACATTTTGAATCATTTGCAACTCTTGGAATCTTACACATATTGCTTAATATCCATATGTTTATATACCATCTAACATTTTATTCACCTCTTGCATTTAAAAATGAGGAAGTCTAAAAAAGACCCTAAAAGTACTTTGTTTTAGAAATATTAGAACTATCCTTGTGTTCTTATGGGTCTGATTCAATATTTCTAGGTCTCATCTCATTTATAATATTAACAATATTTGTCACACAAACGAAAAAATATGGTTGATGACAAAAATGGTAACTGGTTGAGTAACATGTTGTATAGTCAAATAAAAGAGAAAACTACCTGCTCTTTCAACTTGAACAAATTTAGTATTTTAATAACCCTGTACCTCATCTGTATAAAAATAAAGTGCTATTTATCATTGGAATGTCAAATATGAGAATACACACACACACACACACAAGGAGATTTTGGTATCACATACTGCCAGAAAGAACAGAAATGTGTGTATGGTATTATAGTAAAAACATACCAACCAACCAACAAACACAAGCACTCAGTTATAGGGAATAGGCCAGAGTTTACAAACCTGGGAATTTTCAGAAACATAATAAAAATGGCAGTATTGAATTATGGCCCAATGTAGAAAATAAATACACCTGAGTCCAAACTGATATAAATGAGTGAATAGGGGAGAAGAGACAAATTTCCCTTGCAGAAGAATTCCAAATTGTGCATGTAAAACATGCCACCCTCAAGAAGATGGAACATAATGATCACTTTTAAACAAGGCTCCCACATGATATCTTGTCTCCAAACAGCACAATGCAGAAAGGGAAGGGATACATCTGTATAGAGGAAATACTTGACAAATATATCAATTCATGTTGATTCTATGTACCCTTGATGTGATATAACATGATCAGAATGGACCTTTGTACCTGGGGTATTCATTCACAAAATCTGTAACTCCATTCTAATTGTGTGAAAGACACCAGAAAAATCTCAATTAAAGGACATCCTATAAAATATACATGAATAGTCCTCAAAATTATCAAGGTTACAAGAATCAGAGAAAATCAATGAATCTGAGGAACTGTCATAGCTAAAAGGAGTCTGAGAAGACATGACATTTAAAATATAATGTGATATCCAAATGGGATGGTAAAACAAACAAACAAAAAGTAGGGAAATATGATATAGTATAGAGTTTGATTATTAATAATGGATCAATATTGTTTTCTTAACTGTGATAAACATATTGAAATAATACAAGGAATTTATAAGAGAAAATGTGTGTGAAATATATAATATTAATAATTTCTGTTTCTATAAACTAAAAGTTATTTAAAGGTTTACTTAAAATTAATCTGGGTTTCAACAAAGTATCAATTTTAACATATATTTGTATAACATACAAAATTAACATTTTATCTTCAAAAATGCATTAATATTTAAAAGTATAAACAAATGGAGAATTCAGAGGAAAGCTTTCTTTAAATGCTAAAGAGACTCTCTAAGTATTTTCAAACTAAATTTTAATTCCTAAATCTGTGTTGTTAGAGATAATTGGAAAATTAGCCATTACTTGAAACAATGAATTTTGTTCATTGAACAGTGAACCAGAATTCTGAAAACCTTGACTTAAGATGAAATTATAGCATGCTGGAAGCAAGAATTAAAAACAGATAAAATGAGAAAAGAAAGGTGGGGGTTATTAGTAGGTAGAAAGAAAGAAAGAAGAAAAAGAATAAACACCCTATTTTATTTCAACCAATAACTGCAAATTCCTGGTGTGAATAATTCCTTTAACCACTAGAAAGAGCTAAAAGCATTCACCCATGTTAACATTTATTTTTTGTCTGTGAATACCAAATTAATAGACAAATAAACATAATTCATAGTTATAAGGAAATTAAGCAGTCATTCCAAAACTATACATTTGTTTTGTGCAGTGTTTTTGATGGCCTATTTGAAATGTTTGCTTTCCTTTTCCCTACACCAAGATGCATTTCATTTTTATACTGGGTCAATTTGTTAATAAGTGCATAAGATACTGCCTTGCTCTCAAAATAAATATCAGCAAAAATAGAAAAAGGAAAAAGAATTAGGTCAGACTTTATAAAATTTCTAATATCTTCACATTTTTACTCATTATAACTCTTTGCTAATATTTTATCTATCTTTAGTTATCCCTCCTTTAAACTTTACAATTTAAAATATGTTGTATTTTCTCTCAATAATTCTTAAATTTTCAGTTAATTCATATCAATCAATCTGAAGGACACACTTTTTTGCAAAACTTAATAAATAAGAAGCAATATTTTAAAATGAAGGTTTTTCTTTGACATATTTTATATCCCAAATAATTACTCATTTGAATGGAGAGGATTGCTTCAAAATTCTTCATCACTTTAATAAACACGTTTCAGTCTACTCTTTCCAAAAGAGAAAGTCCCTTTCCTCCTATTTTAAAATAATTTAACTTTAAGATAAGGCATATGAGAAAAGAATAGATCTTCATACTATACCTAACCTTCTTTATATACTATAAAAGGTTTTAATTTAAATTATGAAAGTAAGTTGTGGTGAACTTTTTGTTGCAATGATTTGTTATCATAGATTTCACAGGTAATCTTTAAGACTCTGGGTTGAGCAATATACTAGTTGTTTAATTTACATCTATCCATTTAAATATTTTTATTAATGAAATATATTTCATGAATAATTAAACAATACATCACCAAAATAAACTTAGAAACCCATTATAAATTTAAGAGTTTAAAATATAATGCAAAATTCATATTTGCTTATAAGCTATTTTTCTACTGTAAGTTTAGCATCTGTCCATAGACTAGTTGTACCAGTGCAGTGGAACAGGTTGCTGAGACACCAAAGAAGACATCTGGAGATGGGATGTGGACAACAAAGTTTATTGAAAAATGCTTATAGGGAAGATCCAGAATTCAGCTAGACATTCTCATCTGATCCCACTATTACTGTTACTCCAACTTTGCTATGTTCCTGGGAACCAAACAGGGCACTTTAGGGACATGGTGTTTTACTATCCTCCTTTTCTGTAAGAATCACAGAACCAACACAGTTTAAATCTATAAGTTCATATCATGATAATATGGATCTGAAATGAAGAAATTTAATTCTTTCTTGTTTACAAAGTCACAGATGAAGCTTATCTTTTAATATATGAAACCTATGGTTAATTCTGATCATATCAAAAAGCTTGTTACAATAATTTCCTTTTTAAAGTGACTTTGTTACTTAAGTTTTTACATGTTGTCTGTGTTATTCATCATAAAGAAATAGTTTCTCTCTGTTTAATCAAAAGATGGAGGGTCCTAGGACACCTTTTTTTAATGTTGTTTTTTACATCTCATTAACTTCTTTTAATTGACAGTCATATTCAATGTATACTTTTTTGTGCTGCTGTTGCCACCAAGCAATTTATTCTACCCCTCATGACTGCTCTGGCAGCTTACCACAAAATACCCAGGCTAGTTTCTTGGTTTTTATTGATATTAATTTATTCTAAAATGGTCTTCATCTGTTGCAGAAATGCTGCAGTTTTAATTAGCGAGTTGTTAAATCTCCATACTTCAGATCTTCTATAATTTAGTATATGACCAGAGACATTGACACCAGGAAATTATCAGGCAAAGTTAGGTTTTCAATAGCAGATGGTTGCATGCTTCAACATATTTCATATATATATATATATATATATATATATATATATATATATATATATATAATACTCAAGTAATGTGGCTTCAGCAAAATTTAAACAAAATAAGTTAGGTTTCATACCTATTTTCCAATATTCTATTTCTCAATTATTTTGACATTTCATAAATATTATGTATCAATGTGTATGCATATGTGTATATATATATATATGATATCAATCTTTTACTAAACTTACTGCTGTCTTGGAATTCTTTTTTCTTAATTTATTTTAATTATGTATCTATGACAGCCAAATTCATTTTGATTCATTGTACACAATTGCAGCACAACTTTACATTTCTCTGTTTGTACAAGCTGTAGCTTTGCATTATATGTATAGTCATACATGGACCTAGGATAATGATGTCCATCTCATTGGAATTCTTTTAAGAAATAAATTATAATCCATAGAATTATGAATAGGCCCACAAGACCTCCTTTCCCATTTTTATGCAAGTTACTACTATACAGAAGTGCATATTTTTTTTCATTCTGTTAATGCTTCTGAACATTTAAAAATATGAAAACTCTACCCACAATTTACTATTTTCTGTTGTGTTGAAATACTTATCAAAATTTCTATCATATTGTATTATAAATTGTAACTTTTATTCATTTTACAAATTTTATTCATTTGTAAATATTTTATGAAATATAATTCATACTAGATGTAGTTAACTAATTAAAAGTATATATAGTATAACAATGCATGAATAAGTAATATCTGTGCACTATAATATGCTTCACAAAATTTTCCCCTTTTTTCATTTACTAATAAAGTAGACCTTGCTATAAATATCCTCACATTCATGTGAGAGTTTCATCAAAACAGATAATTATATTTAAAATGAAGAGAACGTGGATGTGTAACCAATGTGATTCTGCAATATGTACACGTGGTAAAAATGGGAGTTCATAACCCACTTGAATCAAATGTATGAAATATGATATTTCAAGAGCATTGTAATGTTTTGAACAACCAATAAAAAAAAATTAAGAAAAAAGATGCCTATCTTCATATTCTCTAAGAATTCCCAAGTTGCATTCTAAATAGATATAATAGTTGACATTTTTATCAGTAATCACCAACATTGAATATTATAGTCCATTAACATTTGACACTCTTTTATGTTATTTATTTATTTATTTATCTTTGGCTTTATTTCATTTATTTGTTCTTTATGTGATGCTAAGGCTCGAACCCAGTGCCTCACACATGCTAGGCAAGCACTCTGCTACTGAGTCCCATCCCCAGCCCTTGACAGTTTTATTAAACTAAATTTATTTTGCTAAAATTCACATTTCATAAAAATTGGATATTTTATGTGAAATTTTATTCAAATATTATCAAATTAGAATTCTCCTATTGTAGTTCACATAATACATTTTAAGGTTTATATGTCAATTGAATCATTGGTGGTATTTCTTGGTTATTTGGAATTCTATAATTTGTACTATAATTGATATTTTTATTTAGATTTTCATAAACACATTGACTCAGTCTGAGGTTTGACTTGAACTGTGTTTATAATATTTCTACATAAATTGAATTAAGATCTGTATTTTTACTTAGTTTGTGACATATGTATGCAGTTCAGGACCTACTTATATTTGTTTTATTGTTATTTTTGTAGCACCTAGGATTGATCTGAGGGCCTGGTCCATCCTAGGCAAGCACTGTTAAAATTGGTAACATCCCCAGCCCAGGATATATTTATTTTAAATTAAAGAAGTATGTATTTTCTATTTATATTCAATTCTGTTTCATTTTCATATTTACATTTCAACATATTTAGGAATTTTTAAATTATCTTGCAAATGATCTAAATACATGAATATATATATATATATATACGTGTATATATGTATTTAGAGGTATATAGTCACACATGTGTCTGTTTTTATACATTATATATATGTTTATTATATCATAAATATACATATTTATTATCTAAATTGCATATCATTTATCATTATGCAGGCTTGCATTTTGTCAACAATTATTTGACATTATGAGTGTCCATTTATTTTGAACCCTTATCTGTTCTAAGCGTTTAATGTCTGTTTCAATGTTTGTACTATTTTTTTCATTATTATAAGTTTGTGTTATACTTTGAAATAAAAATTTTGAAGTCTCCATCTTTATTCTTTAGCTAAAAAATTTTTTTATTGATATTGTGTTTCCATAAAAATGGAATTTTGATCAACATTGCATTCAATTTGCAGACTGCTTTGGTTAATATGGTCATTCTAATTCTTCCATTCCATGAACACAAAGCTTTTTCATTTATTTTTTCTAAAATTATTTTTGTTTATTTATTTATTTATCTTGGAGATTGAATCCAGAGGGCTTTACCATTAAATCTCCAGTCCTTTATTATTTTTATTTTTTTATACAGGGTTTTTCTAAGTTGTTGAAGTTGGCCTCAAACTTGAAATCCCCTTGTCGCAGCCTATAGTTTTGCTGGTCTTATGGTGCATGTCACCACACCTAACTTGAAATTATTTTATCATTTTTTATAGCTTTAGTTATGTAATATTTAAACTACTTGATCAAATTTATTCTTAAATATTGTTTTTGATGCTAAAATAAATTATCATGTTCTTTTATTTTTTTCAGATTGTTGCAATGGAAATGATTTTTCTATGGTATTATTCAGCAAATTTGCTGAATTTGTTAGTTCTAATAAATATTGTTTGAGTTTTCTATATTCAAAATTATGTCATCTGCAGGCAAACACAAATTTAGGTTTTCCTTTTGGATGGGGATGTCTTTTATTTATTTCTCTTAAAAATATATTCTTGTAAAGATGTCCAGTGCTATTCAATATATTTGGTGTCTGTAGGCATCCTTGTGTTCTTCCTGTTGGATTTATGGCCTTTATTATATTGAGTTATATTCCTCATATACATATTTTATTTCACAAATGGATACTTAGTTCTGTCAAATATTTTAGGTATTTATCTTCAAATATGTGAGAAAGTAGGACAACTTAATCATTGAAAGACAAATAAGCCAGTTAAAAAGTGGGAAAATCTGAATAAGTTAATCAAAGACATACAATTGGCCACCAAATATTTTATTTCTTTTCTTTTTTCTTTTTCTTTTTAGTTATATGTGACAGTAGAATGCATGTTGACATTCATACATGGAGTGTAACTTCCTATTCTTGTGGTTATACATGATGTGGAGTTACATTGGTCATGTATTCACATATGAACATGGGAAAGTAATGTTAGGTTCATTCTACTATCTTTCCTATTCTCATCCCAGCTACCAAATATTTGAAAAGCTGTTCAATATGATCAGGGAAATGAAAATCAGATCGGTAGTGAAATTTCATCTCAGGGGCTGGGGATGTGGCTCAAGCGGCAGCAAGCTCACCTGGCATGCATGTGGCCTGGGTTCAATCCTCAGCACCACATACAAACAAAAGACGTTGTGTCCGCCAATTACTGAAAAGAATAAATATTAAAAAAATTCTCTCTCTCTCTTACTCTCTCTCTCTCACTCTCTCTTAAAAAAAAAGAAATTTCATCTCACAACTAATATTGCGGAAGTTTATCAGAAATACAGAAGATAATCAGAAACTATTTTGAATCCTTATACTCCAATAAAATAGAAGATAGTGAAGGCATCGATAAATTTCTTAAGTCATATGATCTGCCCAGATTGAGTCAGGAGGATATAGACAACCTAAACAGACCAATATCAATTGAGGAAATAGAAGAAACCATCAAAAGACTACCAACTAAGAAAAGCCCAGGACCGGATGGATACACAGCAGAGTTTTACAAAACCTTTAAAGAGGAACTAATACCAATACTTTTCAAGCTATTTCAGGAAATAGAAAAAGAGGGAGAACTTCCAAATTCATTCTATGAGGCCAACATCACCCTGATTCCTAAACCGGACAAAGACATTTCAAAGAAAGAAAACTACAGACCAATATCTCTAATGAACTTAGATGCAAAAATCCTCAATAAAATTCTGGCGAATCGGATTCAAAAACATATCAAAAAAATTGTGCACCATGATCAAGTAGGATTCATCCCTGGGATGCAAGGCTGGTTCAATATACGGAAATCAATAAATGTTATTCACCACATCAATAGACTTAAAAATAAGAACCATATGATCATCTCGATAGATGCAGAAAAAGTATTTGACAAAGTACAGCATCCATTTATGTTCAAAACTCTAGAAAAACTAGGGATAACAGGATCTTACCTCAACATTGTAAAAGCAATCTATGCTAAGCCTCAGGCTAGCATCATTCTGAATGGAAAAAAATTGAAGGCATTCCCTCTAAAATCTGGAACAAGACAGGGATGCCCTCTCTCACCACTTCTGTTCAACATAGTTCTCGAAACACTGGCCAGAGCAATTAGACAGACGAAAGAAATTAAAGGCATAAAAATAGGAAAAGAAGAACTTAAATTATCACTATTTGCAGATAACATGATTCTATACCTAGCAGACCCAAAAGGGTCTACAAAGAAACTATTAGAGCTAATAAATGAATTCAGCAAAGTGGCATGATATAAAATCAACTCGCATAAATCAAAGGCATTCCTGTATATCAGCGACAAATCCTCTGAAATGGAAATGAGGACAACCACTCCATTCACAATATCCTCAAAAAAAAATAAAATACTTGGGAATCAACCTAACAAAAGAGGTGAAAGACTTATACAATGAAAACTACAGAACCCTAAAGAGAGAAATAGAAGAAGATCTTAGAAGATGGAAAAATATACCCTGTTCATGGATAGGCAGAACTAACATCATCAAAATGGTGATATTACCAAAAGTTCTCTATAGGTTTAATGCGATGCCAATCAAAATCCCAATGGCATTTCTTGTAGAAATAGGGAAAGCAATCATGAAATTCATATGAAAAAATAAAAGACCCAGAATAGCAAAAACAATGCTAAGCACAAAGTGTGAATCAGGCGGTATAGCGATCCAGACTTCAAACTATACTACACAGCAACAGTAACAAAAACAGCATGGTACTGGTACCAAAACAGGCAGGTGGACCAATGGTACAGAATAGAGGACACAGAAACCAATCCACAAAACTACAACTATCTTATATTTGATAAAGGGGCTAAAAGCATGCAATGGAGGAAGGATAGCATCTTCAACAAATGGTGCTGGGAAAACTGGAAATCCATATGCAACAAAATGAAACTGAATCCCTTTCTCTCGCCATGCACAAAAGTTAACTCAAAATGGATCAAGGAGCTTGATATCAAATCAGAGACACGGCGTCTGATAGAAGAAAAAGTTGCCTACCATCTACATACTGTGGGGTCGGGCTCTAAATTCCTCAATAGGACACCCATAGCACAAGAGTTAATAACTAGAATAAACAAATGGGACTTACTCAAACTAAAAAGTTTTTTCTCAGCAAAAGAAACAATAAGAGAGGTAAATAGGGAGCCTACATCTTGGGCACAAATCTTTCCTCCTCACACTTCAGATAGAGCCCTAATATCCAGAGTATACAAAGAACTCAAAAAATTAGACAATAAGATAACAAATAACCCAATCAACAAATGGGCCAAGGACCTGAACAGACACTTCTCAGAGGAGGACATACAATCAATCAACAAGTACATGAAAAAATGCTCACCATCTCTAGCAGTCAGAGAAATGCAAATCAAAACCACCCTAAGATACCATCTCACTCCAGTAAGATTGGCAGCCATTAGGAAGTCAAACAACAACAAGTGCTGGCGAGGATGTGGGGAAAAGGGTACACTTGTTCATTGTTGGTGGGACTGCAAATTGGTGCAGCCAATCTGGAAAGCAGTATGGAGATTTCTTGGAAAGCTGGGAATGGAACCACCATTTGACCCAGCTATTCCCCTTCTCGGTCTATTCCCTAAAGACCTAAAAAGAGCATGCTACAGGGACACTGCTCCATAGATGTTCATAGCAGCACAATTCACAATAGCAAGACTATGGAACCAACCTAGATGCCCTTCAATAGACGAATGGATAAAAAAATTGTGGCATTTATACACAATGGAGTATTACTCTGCATTAAAAAATGACAAAATCATAGAGTTTGGATGGAAATGGATGGCATTAGAGCAGATTATGCTAAGTGAAGCCAGCCAATCCCTAAAAAACAAATGCCAAATGTCTTCTTTGATATAAGGAGAGTAACTAAGAATAGAGTAGGGAGGAAGAGCATGAGAAGAAGATTAACAATAAACAGGGATGAGAGGTGGGAGGGAAGGAGAGAGAGAAGGGAAATTGCATGGAAATGGAAGGAGACCCTCAGGGTTATACAAAATTACGTACAAGAGAAAGCGAGGGGAAAGGGAAAAATAATACAAGGGGGAGAAATTAATTACAGTAGAGGGGGTAGAGGGAGAAGAGGGGACGGGAGGAGAGGGGAGGGGGGATAGGAAAGGATAGGAAAGGCAGCAGAATACAACAGACACTAGTATGGCAATATGTAAATGAATGGAAGTGTAACCAATGTGATTCTGCATTCTGTATACGGGGTAAAAATGGGAGTTCATAACCCACTTGAATCAAAGTGTGAAATATGATATATCAAGAACTATGTAATGTTTTGAACAACCGACAATAAAAAAAAATAAAAAAAAATATTGCGGAAGTTTATAATATCCAAGATGTGGAAACAAAGAACACATTGACAACTGACAGGATATAGAAAATTGTGTGTGAGTGAGTGTGTGTGTGTGTGTGTGTGTGTATGTGTATATGTATCATGTATGCACACAATAGAATATCATTCAATCTCAAAGAAAGAGGAAAATCCTGCTATTGGACACTATTCTGAGTGAGGTAAGCCAGAAACAGAATCTCAATTATATGTTCCATCTATGAGTTGAACTCATAGAAATATATTAGAATGGTAGTTACGAGTGAATGGTTGGGGAGATACAGTGACCAAAAGGTCCAAACTTCCAATTCTGAGATGAAAAAGTTCCGAAAACCTGTGTAAGTATGGTGAGTGTACTTAGTAATAATGTATCTATTGTATACTTCAAACTATAAAATTCTTCAGTACATACAACACTTCAGAATTCTTGTAATCAGAAGAATAGATGCTATTATTGTTTTAAAAATAGATGTTTATAAATATGCTCATCCATTAATTGGCATTTTTTTCTTACCCCTCACTTTTTTATTTGAGATGTATTTTTTAAATTATTATTTCTGGAGAATATTATATAGTACTTCTTTCAGCCATACTAGATATTTGGTTATAAATAATTATACTGATTATTCCTTTGTTTGATGGTTGCAATCTTTCATTCTATAATTATTAAAATTCTGATTTTCCTTTGTAAAGTCAGCTATCAATCTGAGTGTTAGTAACTTTATAGTTAATCTGTGTTTCCTCTTTCGCTTTTGCTTGTTTGTTTTGTTTTTAGTACTGAGAATGGAACCCAGGGGTGATTTTTCCACTCAGCCACATCCCTGCCCCTGACAGTTTTTATTTTGAGATAGAATCTCTGTTAAGTCACTGATAGGGTCTCAAACATATGATCCTCCTGCATCAAGTTCCAGAAGCTGCTTGAGATATAGGCCTGGCTCTTTTGCTATGTTTAAGTTCTTTTTACCTTTCTTACAGGTTCTTTACAGTGTGTCTAATCAAGGCTTTACTTTTATTAATCCTATTCAGAATTGGTTGAACTCTAATCATTTGATAAACTACATATCCAATATTTCTAGATATCTGTGGCCAATTTCTCTTTAATTGAGTATTTCCTCCTAATCTCAAGTCATATTGATACATCATTTGATAGGCAATTTATCTTATCTTTTGCATTACTATCAAGTTTTTTTAAAGGAATTCTGTGCACTTTCCTCAGATGTTTCTCATGATATATTAATTTCCTTTCACTGTTTTATTTATTCCAAATGTCTTGAAAACATACTGTATTTTAATTCTTTTACACAGTGGATTTACTTTTTTCCTGCATTCTGGGCCAGTTAAAAATAAATCAGGTTGCAAACTACTGTGACTTAGCATTCTTTCTTCATTTTGGCACATTAGTATTTTATTATCATTATTATTTTTTCAATATAAAGCATTCTTGAAAAATCATTCTCTTTTATTGACAATTTATTTTCATAAATTTTCCTTATTCTTAAAACCTGAACTGCATATTTTATTTAATAGTGACTGAATCAGTTCAAATTTGAATCACTGAAATATGTTCAACATAAACATCTTTCAAAATTCCATTCAGACAGATAATGGCATATGATGGAATTTAAGTGTGTACAGAAGCATTATATATAAGCAAATTAAAACTTCAAAAAATTATTTCAGTGAGGTAATGTCTTCATGCTCATAAAAAGACATCACTCCATTTGATTAAAAATTAAATTAGTTTTATACTAATGTTAATCAATTCCAAAGGTTACTCTTTCCTTCACATTTTTTACCACCTAATTTAATATCTTAATGTTTATATGTTTTTTTGCCATTAATACAAGGGATATGCTACTAATGTTATAAGATATAATCACTGATGGATTCAAGGAAATGTTACCTATTGTCTTTGATATTATGTTAGAAATTGTTTTTTGATATTAAAAGTTAATATACATAATTAGGGGTTAGCTTTTCAAGGTGCATAAAAATATCACATATAGCATGTGTATTGTCAAAATGGAGGATTTTATAGAGTATAAAACAAATAATCAAAAACAGATTGTAAGCTGTTGTGAAACAGTATATTTAATAGATAACAAATTGAAGAGTGGAAATTTAGGTTTAAATTCCGAAAATTTGACACAAAACTGCTCATGAAAAAAAAAAACATAAGAAATAAAATAATGAAATGGTAACTTTTGAATTATTGGAGGAGAAAAATGCAAATAAAACTGTAACCATCTAAATCATGCCTGATACTCAGATCATTGGCACTAAGACATAAAGTTCTATTAAAAATGAAAATAATAATTGAATAGCAAGCAAATAAATATTTTACCCATAGAAGCACTATTGTTTTTCATAGCATGCATAGGCATGAAGTTGTAACATTCTTATTCACTTAAACTTAAGTTTTAAGGAATCTTCAACAGGTAGCATATTAGCCTCCTTTGTGATATCTCTAACAGGCTATAATAAGTTTTAATATTTTTCTTTACCTTCATTTTCTACTGTCCTTCCAAACTCTATTATTTTGTCATACTTAATGTGAATACGACTTTGTATGCATTTAAAAATGAAATTCTACAATTCAGTAATATTCCATTTTGTAAGAATTCTCTGTTATTGCAATAACAGAATTGCCTAAAATTACATCATAAAATGTTGTCCTTCCTATACTTTCATTTTAATTACTTCAAAATAATGAAGAATAATGGCTTCAGTTTTATAGTAAGATCCTTTTTTATTTCTTGTTTTTATGACCTTGAATATTTACAAAATATTTTATTCCAATAAATATCTGACAATTATCTTTATAGTTCCTGGAAGAATTAACACTAAAAATAGAATTTCTGGGAATTATGTCAAAATGTTGATTAATTACTATTAGCTGATACAATGATATCATTTCTTAGAATATAAATCTTCCAAAGAGGACAATTTTCAAAGAGAATAAATTAGTGTAGTTCATCATTTATACATTCATTACATCTATCAAAATATGATAAACAATAGGCAAGATTATACACTACTCTTTCTTAAATATACTAATTAGAAGTGGATATTTTATATATGTTTCCAAATTTGAAATACTTTTCTCAAATATACACACTATCAAGTAACACATTGAATTTTTCTGTGGGTGGTTAATTCAAAGTTATTGTGACGCTTCACTGTGTGAGTGTAACATAATGCATTTTGTTTTTAACATTTTTCATAGAAGTTTTGGTGTAGGAAATTAATGTTTTCTTCTAAAATTAGAAATATAAGTTAATTTTAATGACATCTGCTTCTGAATATCATAGGAAAGAACATTTTAAATTTAAAGAAAATAAAAAATAACTTTGTACATTAGGAATTATACATTAGGTGTTATATGTCTCATATTATGACCGTATTAGAGTTTTTTGCTAAACAACTTATTTAAAGAGTAAATCAATACTACATGCCATGATTCTAGTGCTTTTTCTCTCCGTGTTTCTTTCATTTATATAAGTGTGATGAATCTTTCAGTTTTTTTCTTAATCATATTTCTGGTCTTCAATGAAAAGTGTAGATTCTGACCCTAGTCTAAGAATTTGTCTTCCTGGGAGCTTTTCATAGATTTTCTGTCAAGAGGGAGTGAACCACTGGCCACAGGAGGTAAGCCTAAATTAATATGTATCCTCAAGGCAAAACTCACAATCTCTGACTTGCCTAGAGCCAGCATAATTCTAGTGTCTCACTTACAGGTGCAAAATAACCTACATTTCATTTCTAGGTCTCTGAACCACTTTAGAAGGGAGGAGACTTCTTTTAATGCTTATGACTCAAGGAAATTTAGATAGATACAACCAAGTTTACAAACAAACAAAAATAAATAAATAAATAAATAAATAAATAAATAAATAAATAGCAGCCTGCTACTTTTAGCATATTAATGATTTTTTTCATTCAGGAATGATATATAACTGAATTTCATAAGATTATTTTTGAACAAAAATACAACTTTGAATTGGGCAGAGATAAGTGAGGGGAGGTAAGGGTAACCTTTGGTAACTTTGGAATTGTTGGAGGAGGAAAAAATTGCAAATAAAACTGAAACAATCTGAACCATGCCTGATACTTAGGTCATTGGCAGTAAGCCATATAGTTCTATTAAAAATGAAAATAATAATTGAATAGCAAGCAAATAAATATTTTATGCATAGATTCACTATTGCTTTTCATAGCTTGCATAGTCATGAAGGTGTAACATTCTTATTCACTTACCCATAAGGTTTATGGAATCTTCAACAGGTAGGGTATTAGCTACCTGTGGAGGCAGAAAAAAATGGTAGAATGAGACAGACATTATTACCCAAGATATATGTATGATTGTATGACTGGTGTGACTCTGCATGGTGTACATTCAGAAGAGTGAGAAATTGTGTTCTATTTGTGTATAATGCCTCAAAATGCATTCTGCTGTCATGTATAATAAGAACAAATTAAAAACAGTACAAGTATTGACTAATATTTAATAATAATAATAAATCATCCAATATTTATACTACAACCAAGTCCAACACACACAAACGCACACAAGAAAGAAGGAAGACCACTATACTGTCTTGTTTCACTGTATGTACTCCAAATATACATATACCAAACAAATGTGTTCGTACATTTCTAAAACAAAGACAAATTGATCACTTTCTTGCTGATTTTCAAAAAATAAAGAATAAAATAAAGTAAATTTATTGTCCAAATCTAGCAATGATCTTCACTTTTATTTATGTAATTGTAAAGTTTTGAAGAATCATTTATGTCTACTTAAATATTGCATGTCATTGTTTATGGATCTATATAAAATGTATAAAGATCATTCTAGATTGTTTTTTGAGTGATGATTACTATAGTTGTCCACTTGGAGTAAGCTATCAGGTAAATAGTTTTGCAAGTAGACTAATCAAGTTGCAAATTTATTTTGAAGGGATATGTGTGACATTGGAAATAAGTCAATGTCTACAGCTTTTGCATTGGAAATGAGAGTAAACTATTTTATTCTCACTACAATTTCAGCCACTTCATTCAAATAGATATTGCCTTATAAGAGCTATAATAATCTGAGAAATTTCCCATATTCCTTTACAAGAAAGATAAAAACTTAATTTGAGCTAACTTTGTAGGATTTTCCATTCTTTTATTAAAACCTAAGTTTCTTACATGAAACTATCTGAATTTTTTGTGAATGAGAAAAAGAAGCATTCATTGTGTGGATCTGTTTGTGACCTTAAATGAATCTTTTTTGGGGGTGCATGCAGGAATCAATTTATGCTCTTCACTGAAGGGTCACTCTGCAGACATGCAAGAGAGTAATTCAACTGAAGAACAATGTGTTTGCTTTATTTTAAATGAAGCTAGTCAATGTGTACTTTGGCAAGCCAGCTATGAGTTGTGTGTGAGCTGTGAGCATATTGAGTGCACAAAGTGGACTGGACAGACAATGCTGCTGTATGGGCTGGGGAGGTATGTGTCCCTTTCGCTTGCTCTGCCTTTGATCATCACACAGCACATGAGATGGGCATGACCTTGTCAATTGTCAATCAATCTGCTGTCAGCAAGATATCAGGAAGCTAGACTCAACCTCCTGAAATCTGATCTTTGCCTCATTTGAATGGCTTCTCCCAAAATTATTATGGTTCTCTGTATAGCATTTAAAATCAAGTGACTTCATTTTTTACTTAGTCAATAGACTATATTAATAGAGACATTGTTAGAATGGCAAACATCATTAGGAGAATTAAAAGAACAAAGTGTGAGAAAAAATCGCAAACACATATAAGCAATTTTCATAAAAATATACCAAGTAATTTGTTACTCAACAATAAATAAACAGCTTAACTTAAAAATAAGCAAATTATCTGATCAGACTGTGCAAAATAAGACATATAGATGACAAATATCTATATGAAAAAATATCTCATTAACCTTTGCTCTTACAAAATGAACACAATAACAATGAGATACCACTGTATAAATATTTAAATGACTACAATCAAACTTCTGACAATATCTAATGGTGGCAGAAAATAAGAGCATAAGGAAGTCTCCTTCATTACTGATGGGATGCAAAATGGTACAGTTCCTTTGGAAAATAATTTCACATTTTCTTACAAAATTAAATATAATTTGACTCTATCATCCAGTAATTGTGCTACTAGATATTTGCTAAATTGATTTCAAAATTCATATCAAATGAAAATCCACATAAATATTTAAGGAGTTTATGCAATTGACTTAAAAAAACCCAAACATTCTTAAAATATTAAAACATAATAAAATTTAGGCAAGTATGTGTATATTTTTCCTACATTAAAATCTGCTGGGATTGAGGAAAATAAAAATAGGTAATATTTTTCATATTTTATACTAAAACATCAATATTCAAAATACTTGTTGCTGGGAGCCATTAGCCAAGTAGGTATGACAATTTCCTTGTCAGCATACCCCCATGTTTCTTAGTGGAAGGACTCCTGGAAGGTGACCTTGCTCAAGGACCAGGGCGGATCCATGTTTAGGGTGTTCCCGGTTTAGGATAATCCGAGTTTAGGGCGTTCCCCGTTTAGAATAGGGCGTATCCTGCTGCCTGAGTTCCCCTTGAGTTCTCACGGGATTCAGAATATATTTGGGAGACAGAAGCCCAATGGAGGTGTGGATTTGGGCAGAGAATGTGGATTTCCCCAGAACATGTTTGTAGAAGGCCCGTGTGAGATCAGGAATAAAGAATTGCTGTTTGAATCTACAAAGCTGTGAGTGGCTCATGATTTGTGCCCAGCCAGACTGTGGCAACTTGTATATCTGATTGAATCAATTTTCCAAATGAACAATACATGTTGCAACAAAATTATCATAGGTTAAATATTCATTTCAGTAAAAGACGATGTTAATAATTTTAGTACCTAACTTATGAGAGATGTTGAACTTTCATTTTATTTTGATGATATTTTTGGATATCAGTCATCTGAAGACACAGCCATTCTCATAAAATTCATTGGGAAACATATCCTCTTCCTCAATTTCTCAAAGACTGTATGTTGAATTGATAATATTTTACCAGAAATATTTAAAAAGAATTTTATCAGTAAACCAGCTGGAAATAAAATTTGTTTTGTGGAAGATTTTTTAACATAATTGTAAGGTATTCTGACATTGAAAATTATTCTAGCATTGATATTATGTTCCTTTAAAAACTTATCCATTACTAACTTAAAATTATTAATGTATTTCTTTATTATATATTTTATATCTCTAGAATTTGATTGGATTTTTCATTCCTATATTATTAAGTTCTTTTCTTTTATGTGGAGTAAACTTGTTAGAGTTTTATAAATTTAATTTATCTTCTTAGAAACACCTTTAATGGGGCTGGGACTTGTGGCTCATTGGTACAGTGCTCGCCAAGCATGAATGGAGCACTGCGTTTAATCTTCAGGAGCACATACAAATAAAACAAATATATTGAAAAAAAAAGAAAAAAACTTTGATTTTATTAATTTCTCTTTTTGGTTTTCAAGTTCAGTTTTTCAGCTATAATATTTATTCTTTTCTCTCATTATTTTAAATTTTCTTTTCTAATTTGTTAAGATAGAGAATCTAGGTTATTGATTTGATATCTTTATTCCTTCCTGTTATTGATAATTTGTGCTATAAAATTCCCTCCCTGCACTGCATTAGCTACATTCTCCAAATTTTAATATTTTGTGTTTTCAATTACAATTTTTGGAATACTTTTTAATTTCACTATGGATTTATTTTTGACTAATGGATTATTAAATAAAGCACTTTCTTCAAGAAAAACACACTTTGGGGCTGGGGATATGGCTCAAGTGGTAACATGCTGGGTTCGATCTTCAGCATCACATAAAAATTAAATAGTGGTGTTGTGTCCACTGAAAACTGAAAAATAAATACTTAAAAAATTCTCTCTCTCTCTCTCTTTCTCTCTCTCTCTCTCTCCTCTCTAAAAAAAAAAGAAAAACACTTTTTTTTATCAATAAAAACTTTATTCTGGAATTGTTGTCAACTGATTTTTCTTTTAGGTAATTAAGATGTTTATTTTCCTGCTTTTTTAGATTCTTTTCAAGCTTTGGATAGATATCAAAAATTTTAACTTATAACTAGTTATTTTTATAATTCTTATAGTATTCTTAAGATTTATTCTGGGATTCAGTTAAATTAACTTAAAAATTGTTTGATCATTTCACAATCATTGTTGCTCTTTATTGGGATGGATCAGTACCACCATTATTCTAGAGCTATTTTCCCCTTATGTGTAAGGCAAAATAAGACTGAGTACTTTAAACAATATCCCACATATTATAAAGTTTTCCTACTCTGGGCTGGTTGTGGATCTTAAGCTATTATCAGCCATGTGTAAGCTCTTGGGATTATTTTGCCTATTAATTTCTTCTAAGTAGTTCCCCAGAATCAGGTATTAATTAATAGTATTTTAATAGTACCTAATCAGAGTTCAATTGAAGATTAAAGATAGAGATGGCAGATCTATGAAACCCTATTTTATAAAATCAAGCCATCTTGATCTCTACTAATTTCTAAATTTATCTACCTGACTGAAGATGATTGGAGGGCTCGGCTTTGTTCCCCTTCTTTTTGCTGGGATCTGGACAGTCTCCCTAGATGATAAGCTTGTGCAATCATAGTCTCCGCAGTCCTTTCAAACTATGCATTTCCCTCACACTTCTGCCAAAACAACATATGTTAACAAATTGAACCAAGAGGCAGATTGATATCTTCTATAAGATAGATATTTTTAAAAAATGTGGAGAAATGTAAAGAAATTTCACTCACCCCACAATTTGATGGCAGGGGGCTGTATATAGTTTTCTCTTTCACTTTTGCTAACATACAAAATCATTCCTTTTAATGAGTTCCCAGATAAACACTTTAAAATATTATGTTTTAATTTAACATATGCCATCAATGACTATAACTCAAACAACATCAATTTAGGTTTTTCAACTATTTAAAGAAGTTAAGTGCTGCGGCAATCAACATTTTGAGAATTACTGACCAATTTCATTTACTTACTTATACCTTATTCTTATGTGAATCAAACTGATGGCAATTTTTTATTGCTTTTTTTGTTTATGAAATATTTTCTTTAACATTATGTTGAATAAATATTCTTATATGAAAATTCTTTTAGCCCGATTGTTCATGATATTTGCACATTCTATCTGTTGGTAATGCAACAAAAAGACTGAAATTATGTGACCCGTAGATATTTGGGTAATTTCTGCTTTGGTATACTTAAATTATTTCTTCTTTATTTGAGGATGTGCCTGAAATATAAGGGGATGGTGGAAGCATTAAACATTCATTTAACCTATCCCAAATATCTCAACATTCTTCTCAGGTTTAGGTTGCCATTTACTGAGATCTGCACAGGACATCTAACTGTAACACTGTCTACCTGTTCCTGAGATTTATATGACAGCATCATAAAGGGGAAATACACTCACAGAAAGATGCTCAGGGGCCTGTTCAAATCCCTACACATCTTAAAAGATCTGGCAGTGGAATATGGAACCAGTACTCTTTTCTCATCCCCAGGAGCATTGCAATTTATCACAACCCTAGCTGTACTTCTTCAGCAATGAAATGAATAAATTTCACCTTGGAGGAATTAGCTGAGCTGCTTTTTGTGCATCTGCAATGTGCATATGCATTCTAACTTTACTGTTTTATTAGTATGAATCATGTGCAGTCAATTTGTTACTTGATTTCTTAGTCTTCTACATCTTCCAATCAAAAGAGACCTTTAAAATTCATCTTAAAAAGGCTGTGGGTCTCTTGAGACAAGTATATCTACCCTTTATCTGATTTGTTACAATGTTAAAATCTTTTCCTGATGGGAATAAAGTTCTATATAGAAAATATTTTGTCCTTTTGTAAAGGTCTTCCATCTTGACAAGGATTTATATTGTATTTAGTTTAAAATCTAGCAAAAACATTATATTGTCCAAGATCAAAAATAGATTAGTTTCATACTAAATTTCGGTAATATAATTGCATATGAATAAATAATTGTATTTCTGTATCTTTGGGAAAATCTATCTTAATTTTTATTTTTACTTTTACAGTTTCAATTTAGAAATTGGCTCAAAAATACCATTCCCTAAATATTTTCTAAATAGACTTTTAAAAATTCTTGCAATGAAAGTATCAGTGAATGCTTTTGAAAATGCTAATGAAAGTAATCAATATTTTTAATCTCCTAAATATAAATTAATACATCTAAAATAGATAATAATAAAAATATGCAATAATTTATTATTTAATGCACTTATCTTCAGTTTTTATGTACCATTCACAGATTATAGTTTAGGGGTGAAAGATGGGGGGGAGTAGATATTTTTATATCTGATAAATTTGCTTAATCATATAGATGTTTATCTTTTTCCCACATTTTTTCTAAGATATGAATAGATTTTTTAAATTTTCTACTAAATCTTGCTTTGTTGGCATTAAACAAATGATAGTTTACATTTTAGCAATGTATTAAACTTAAAATTGAAAGTGATGAAAAAATAAACTTTTCACTCTTTTGAGAAGAAGGTGTGAGAGTCTCTAAAAAATAATGAAGGGAGAGGATTTTCGCAGTTATCTAAAAGTACATGATATTGATTTTTCTCTTATTCTTGATTAATATTTTAGCAAGTATTTTTACTCAGCATTTTAAAGATGAGCATTATTTCTTTAGGCATATATTGCTTGTTGAGAGTTTATCCTTGTAAGAAAATCCCTTTTATTTCCTCTATTTTGTTGTTGTTGCTTGGTTTCTTTGTTTTTCCTTTGTAGAACTTCTCTGTCTCCATTTTGTATTGAGGAAGATCTAGGTACCAGGTTTAATTGTTTGAGAAAGACAGTTTTTATTTTCCCAGCAAATACCAAAACTGACAAAAACTTTCAGTTGACAGTGGTTGAAGTGTGAAGTTTTGGTTCTCTTTTACTCTTTTCACTAAGATTATATTTTTTTGAATATAACTGATCTTAAGTGGATACATCAATTCTATTTTCAAGGTTTTACCCTCAGTTTCTCTAAAGGCATTTTGGGAGGTGTTGGAACTTTTAAGAACTTGGGTCTGGTAAAAGTAAGTTAGGTCATTGGTGGCAGAGCACTGTAAGGTTTGGATGTGATGTGCCCCTCCGAAAAGCTTATGTAAGAAAATGCAAAAGTGTTTGTGGTAAAATGATTTAATTATAAAAGCTTTAACCTACTCAGTGGATTAATACATTTGACAGATTAATAATTTTAATGAACTGTTTGATAACTGTAGGCAGTTGTGGCATGGCTGGAAGATATAGGACTTTATACATGGAGACATATTGGGGATGTATTGGGAATTATATATCTTGTCATGGGCTTCTAACCCAAATTCTTTGCTTCCTGACTGCCATGGACTGATAGATTTCTTCAGCCATGCCCACCTTGGGCTCAGAGCAATGGACTCAACTGTCCACAGACTGAAACTGTGAAACTGTAGTCCAAAATCAACTCTTCCTTCTCTTAATTGTTCTTATCAGGTATTTTGGTTATAGTGATAAAACAGTGACTAACATAAGCTCTGCCCTCATTGGTCAGTCTCTAGATGCATGTCTTAGATAGGCAAATCAGACTGTGTTCATTTTGGCATCTGGTTATTTCTTCTTCAACATAGAAGCCCAGCTAGGAATTAAGGGTATTATTGGTTGTTAGGGCTTGTATTGTTCTCCGTTAATCAGTGTTCTCTCCACATTTTTAATGAAAAAGTTTTCTTTAACCTCATTCTCTATTTTGTACCCCTCCTCAAAAAGAACAAAAAGACTGATACTTCTCATTTTATAAGAAATTTGGGAATGTGTAAAAAAATTTACTAATAAAACATTTTTTTAGAGATAGAAACAGAATTTTTTATTTTTTATTTTATTTATTTATTTATTTATTTATTTTTTAGTTTTCTGTGGACACAACATCTTTTATTTTATTTTTATATGGTGCTGAGGATGGAAACCAGTGCCCTGAGCATGCCAGGCAAACAGGCTTCTGCTTGAGCCACATCCCCAGCCTACAAATAAAACATTTTAAGGAAATAATCTCTTCTTGTAGCCAGTTGAGAGCTGTTATTTTTTTTTTTTATTCATTATTTTATGTTTTTCACAAAGTTACCATGACTCAGGCTGAGTCAATTTAAAATGAATCTATACAATTTAAAATGTAACCTGTTGTTGGGTGTGTTGGTAAATACCTAAATTACTCTGGAGGCTGAAGGAAGATGATCACAAATTCTGGTCAACTTAGGCCCTGTCTCAAAATACAAAATAAAGGGCTGGTGTGTGTCTCAGTGGTGAACCCTTACTAGGTTCAATTGCCAGAACCAAAATAACAAACAACATGTGGAACTATGCTTTTTTTTTTTTCCCAGTGACTTGAATCTATTGCATCCTCACACTAAACTGGGTGATACCTCTAATTTTAGCCTGATTAAAAAACAAATAAAGGAAACAGTGTATACTCTTCCCTCTCATGCAGGAGGCCCTGGGTTGAATTTACTGCAATAAAAACACAAACAACAACAGCAAACACTGAAAGGAACTGAACTGAAAAACTAAAAGAAAAATTTGATAGTATTCAAATTCCCAATGCCAGCTAATTCCACATCTAACCCATTTACAGTCCTTTCTGCAGTTGGTGTATATGAGCCAAAATATTTCTCATTTGCCTATTTGTTATACTTACATTTTTGTTACTTGCAACCAGAACATATATTAATATAACAAGTTTTAAGGACAAGGTCCTTAAAACTGAAAAAAAAAAATTCTTGCATTTTATTGAACTTTATGTATTTTATAAGATTTTTATATACAATATTTTGGCTGTTTTGTATTATAATGATACAAATGTAATTGCATTAATAAATCAGTTGTTTTTTAGTAATTTCAAAGGTGTTCTCATTTTTATCATTCATAATACTAGTAGCATTCAAGTTGTCCTCCTCCATCAACCTTTTTGCATTGCAATCAGGATGAACTACCCAGTCCTTAATTCCAATCATGTACTCACTCAAATAATTACCTCTGATAAAATAATTATAAGGAAAAAAGAAGCAAGTTAACACATGATAGTATCTTAGTATCATATTTAAAGTACTTAAAATATACAGACAACCAAGAATTTTTAACTTAATTACATTTGTAAAATGGACATTATTTCTCTTGTGATTTTTTTCACCAGTTATTCTTTTTTTCCATTCATTGATGTAGCAAAACTTTGTTCATCATTTATATTTTAAATAAAATACTTAATTCTCTGTGATGATTTTTCCCCCAAAACTAATAATTTAAGTAGTCTATTTATTTGATCTTATGTGAATTTTATTTTAGTTTTGTTATTGGACTTACACCACATTTTTAACAATTAACAAATTTACATTTCTAGATATGTGCTAAATTTTTGAGGTTTAGGACTTGATCATATATGTTTTATACATAGAAAATATATAAATGTAAATTTTTATTGGATAGAATTGATATCCATTTATTTTTACTTTATACTAGTACTGAATCACAATCAGGATGTCATTTGTAGTGCATTACAATGGAAGCTTGACTTCTCTCCAGCTCAAAATTCTACTTATCATATACTATACAAAGTAAAATAAAACCTATAGAACACAAAATTGAAAGTTCAGGAGGCAATTCTTAAAGTTCCATTTAACAGAATAATATTATAAAGATCAAAAATACCATCTTTTTAGAAGAATAGGAGATTCTACAAGAATGGGATTCGTAGCCTTTAAAAAGTACTACTTGGTAGGGGAACAAAACAGGTAGATTGTCATTGGAGTATACCGAAATGTAGTGAACTAAATAAAGCATTTCAGGACCCAAATATTAAAATTATTCTTCACAGTTGAAATGCTTGGTTTTAGAAATATTGTTAACATATAACTCAAAAGTGAAAGGTAACACTCAGTTATATATGATCCATTCTAACCACCTATTGAGTCAAAAGCTTCATATTAGAATTCAAAGACACAGTCATTGAAGAGTTGTCAGCCCCAGAGCAATGGGCTGCGTTCTAAGGGGAATTTTATGAAGTGCTGCTGAATGCTCAGACTGAGGCATAAAGTGGCCTTAAAATTGCTGCACTACCTGATGTATGAAATGTAAGTGTTCATCAGTGGGACTATTAGAGAGATGTATAATATAGATGTATAAATAAAGGTGTGATTTTGCATGTGTGTATATTTATAAATAAAACATTTACAAGAATAAGGCAAATTTAATTGGATAAAATAGCATATATAAAGCAGTGTTAGCTTATATTGTCCTAAGTCCTTTTTACTGTTAAATATATAGAAATAATGCTAATACACAGAAATGAATTATATTAGAAATAAAGTTAATATGTAGAAAGCAATTGGACTCCATACTTTATAAGTGTTTCTGACAGCAATTTGCACATAGGACTGCATTTAAGCTCATTGACGAGATGAGTCTCCATGCATTATTGACTTCTAAAGTTTTAAGATTAACATTTTCATAATACATGATAACTAATATTAAAATGTCACCTTTGTATTTATTGACGTGTGCTCAAAATTGTCAGGAATAATACATAAATATTTTTTGATTACTCACATGCTGTGTTTTGTCAAGAGTTATAGAAACTTCAGGGACACAACAAGAAAGATTATAAATTGAAAACCACAGAGACATCTGACATGATATTGTTCTTCTTTATGGGTGAATAATACTTCAATATGTAGATACAGTATCTTTTTTTTTTGAATTCATCCATGTATTGATGGGCACTTAGACTGATTCTATAACTTGGCTGTTGTGAATTGGGCCACAATAAACTTGGGCATGGAGGTGTCTCTACATTGTGCTAATTCTTTTGGATACATACTAAGGAATGTTATAGCTGAAACATAGGGTAGTTCTATTTTTAGACTTCTGAAAGATTATTATTAATGTAATTTTTCAAAACTCAAATGAATAGTATTTTTATATATTATTAATGATCACCAAATGTCAGCTTATGGAATAACTAATATGCCTCAAAATCTAATTATCTAATGTATTAAAATATCTTATGTAATCTATTTAGATATTGGATAAATATAAACATAGATTATCTAATAAATTGTATAATCTGTTTTCCAATCTAATGTAAACTAATTATCTAATCTTCACTCAACATTAATTTATGTTTAAGGAGAAAAAAGAAAAATTTAATACAAAGAATACTCTCAAGGCAGTATAACGACAATTCTGTAATATTTTACAAGAAATTCTTATACAAATTTTCTTCTATTTTGCCAGTATATTCATTCTCTTTTCATATGTCTCTCCAGTATTTATTTATTCACTCTGCATGTAAAAATTGAATCATACTGTGTGGTAGTATTCAACGTACATGACGCAGCTGCATGTAAGCTAGACAAAGAGGTACCTTCATATATATATATATATATATATATATATATATATATATATATATTTATTAAGTAACACATATATTATATAAATAAATATATTCAGATCATGAAAAACTCTAAAAAGAATATCAAATGTGATATTTGGATTTTGAATAGCATAAATAATTTTTAGATTGTGTAGTTAGGAAGGAATTCATATTTTACTTTGAGTGTAAAGGAAATCATAAGAGGTTTTGAAACACAGAAATAACATGGTATAATTTACACTGTTAAAAGGTCACTCTGATTGCTGTGTAAGTACACTGTAAGGCAAAGAGTATAAGCTGGAAGGTAAGGTAGGAAGCTTTTGCATTAGACCAAGTTCTATTTAAAGCAATGGAAACATAAATTATATTCATCTATAGCACAGTGTCTTGGTTTACAGAAATTTTCTTCTTCCTGATGATTGACATTTAGGGATTCCCTAAGTGTTGGTGAGAAATGTCTCTTGGAAGTACATTCCTTAAATGATATTGTCAGACAGCATTCTATCTATAAGATGACTTAATTTTATAAGATTTATTATTTTAAAAAATATTAATGTTGTTGATTTATCAATGGGGTTATGAATCTGGATTACAGAATTTATGAAAACTTGTAAGTTTTTTCCCTCAGAAAATTTAGAAAAGGATTAATTAAAATTATTAACTTGATAGACATTAAGGCATAAAATGAAGTCTTTTAATGCACATATAAATTTCCATTATGGAGAAAAATATAAGAGAACACAATTCAAAATTGAAATTTCTTCAAGTCACATCAAAGTTTATAATATATGGCTCTAAATATTCAGAGCAATAACATAATTTTAGTAAATTCAAGAATATCCTAATCATACAAAGTCCATTTTTAGAAACAATAATGTGAAATTAGAAATCAATAGTAAAAATATAACTGCAAACTCTTAAGTTATTTTAAAACAAATCAACAAACTTTAAAATAAATTAAACATTGAGGAAATACTTCAAAAATTAACAATGAAATTAATGAAATTTATAACACTGCAAAAGTTTATAGAAAGATGCTAAAATACTACTTAGAGGAAATTTTATAGATACAAATATTTACCTTAAATTAAAGGTTTCAAACTCAGACTTCACCTTGGTAAAAGAGAACAGACTTATTAGTTTAAAGGAAGGATAAACTAAAGCCAAAGTAAACATAGGAAGGGGTTAAAAAAAAGTCTTAATACTAAAAGATAAAAAAAAAAACTACAGAGAAAAATCAACAAATTAAATGCTATTTCTCTGGGAAGATTAAAAATTGATAAGTCCCTAACGAAATTAATTAAAAATAAAAAAGGCACAACTTAAAATGACACAGTTGGCATGAAAGGGTAATATGAAATTAAAGTAAATAATTTTCACAACCAGAAAACATAGATGAAATGTATACATATTTGTAGACATAAACAATAAATCTTAATTAATATTCTAAGAGAAACAATTCTGTTAACAATAACCTCAAAAGCAATAAAAATTAAAACTTGGGAAAAAATTTAACCAAGGAAGTGAAGGATTTCTATAACAAAAAATATAGACTTCTGAAGAAAAAAAATGGAGTCTTAGAAGATGGAAAGGCTTCCCATGGTCTTGGTAGAGAAAATTAATGTCAAAATGATCATATTACCAAAAACATTACACATTTTCAGTGCAATCCCCATCAAATTAACAATAACATTCTTTATAGGACTAGGAAAACTGTCTTAAAATCCATATGGAAAAATAAAAGATCCAGATAGCTAAAGTGAGACTAAATAAGAAGAGTAACTCTGGAGCCATCACACAATCTGATATTAAATTATACTATAAAGCAATGTTAACAGAAACAGGATTGTGTTAGCATTGAAATAAATGTGAAAATTAATGGAATAGAAAATATACAGAAACAAACATATAGGAATAGTCATTTGATACTTGACAAAGGTGCCAAAAGCATACATTGGAGAAAAAATAGCATTTTAAAACAAATGGTAATGAGAAAACTGGTTATTGAGAGGTAGAACAATGAAACTAAATCCATGCCTCTCAACCTGCATAAAATTCAACTCAAAGTAGATCAATGACCTAGGAATTAGGTCATCTAATAGGAATTAGATCAGAAACTTTGCAGCTGCTAGAAAAAAAACATAGGTTAGCACTCCAATATTTTGTTACAGGGACTGAGTGCCTTAAGAGGACACATTAAGATCAAGAAATAAAACCAAGAATCAATAAATGGGATAGCATCACAATTAAAAGCCTTTGCAAAGCAAAGACAACAATACACAAATTGGTGTGAATATACTTTGAATACAACCAGATATGAAAACTATGCTCTATATGTGTAATAACAATTGTAATGCATTCCACTGTTAAATATAAATTTTAAAAATTAAGTTAAAAATTCCAGAATATATAAATAAAACAAAAAATACCAAAGAAATAAATAACTCAATCAATAAGTAGCCAAAGGATTCAACAGAAATTTCTCAAAAGAAGAAATACAAATGGTCAACAAATACATGAAAAATATTTGACACGCCTAGAATTTTCAAACAGAGGACTAACATGATGTCATTTATGCTGTTAAAAATTGACTCAGATCAACAAGTATAGATTAAACTACAAGGTCAGGAACATAAGTAGGGATATCAGGTTTTTTAAAAAAGTAAAATTAGAAATTTGATTGGAGCATAGTGGAACACACCTGTAATCCCAGTGGCTCAGAATGAGACAGGAGGATTGTAAATTCAAAACCAGCCTTAGCAAAAGTGAGGTGCTAAACAACTCAGTGAGACCCTGTCTCTAAATGATATACAAAATAAGGCTGGAGATGTGGCTCAGTGGTGGAGCACCCCTGAATTAAATCCCCAATACCCCATTCTCCCCCCCAAAATAGAATTTTTAAAGAAAATTTTAAAACTGGGGAAAAGACCTGACTATGTATTTCACCAAAGGAGACATAAATATGTCCTACGGATAAATGAGAAGATGCTCAGATAACTAATCATCAGGGAAGTGAAAGTCAAAACAATAAGGATATATAGGTTGCATCTTTAAGAATGACTGACATTTTATATATGCACATATATATGGAGAAAAAGCAAAGAATAGCAAATATTGTAGAGACTTTGGAGAACAGGAAATCCTCCTACCCTTGGTTGGTATGTACACAGGTACAACCACTATGGAAAACAGGATGACGTTTTCTCAATATTAAATGTAAAATACTAGATGATCCACCAATGCTATTAAGGCTTGGATTTGGAACATCCCCCAAATTCTCATGAGTGGCTCATGAGGGTTCTAATCTCATTAATGGATTGATCCATTGATGGCTGAATGGACTACTGGGTGGTGGAACCCAGATGGAGGAAGTAAGTCACCAGGGGAATTCCTTGGAAGGGCTTATTTTCTCTCCTGCTCTCTCATCTCTCTCTTCTCTTCCTCCTGTCTTTTGTCTCTCTTCAGTCTCTCTTTTTGCACCCACTCCTTCTTCCCCTCCTTCCCTTTCCTGACGGTCATGATCTGTCAGCTTTCATCTATGATAACCATCCATCATGATATTCTGTCTCTCACATTAGATCTAGAGCATTGGAGTTAACTAACTGTGGACTGAATCCTATGAAACTATAAGCCAAAGCAAATCTTTTTTCTCCTATAAGATGATCTTGTCAGGCATTTTGGTTAGAGCATCATAGCAAGCAAAGTTGTATGGTTTACATATGTGTCACCCAAAAGCTCATGTGTGATACAATGCAAGAATGTGTGTGTGTGTGTGTGTGTGTGTGTGTGTGTGTGTGAAATATTTAGATTACAAGAGCTCTAACTAAATCAGTGGATTCACTGATATGTATTAGATGAGTGGGCAGGGGGGATTTAACTGGAGGAATTAGGTCACTTGGAGTATGTCTTTGGGTTATATTTTATTCCCAGTGAGCCCAGCGATTTGTTCTCGGTAAGCAGAATTCTCTCTCTGCTTCCTGGTTGTCATGTACTGAGCTGCACTACTCTGCCATGCCCTTTTGCCATGATGTCTACCTAACTTTAGGATCAGAGCCACAGTGTCAGTTGGACCTTGAGAACACTATGCTTAGTGAAATAAGACAATCACAAAAAGACAAAGACTACATGGTTTCACTTGTGCAAAGTATCAAAAATAGCTGAATTCTTAAAACCAAATAGCAGAGTAGTGTCTACTGGGGACCAGGGGGAAAGAATAAAAAGTTGTTTCTTTATGGTAATAAAATTTCAAAGTTTTGCCAGACAAAATAGTATCTGGAGGTGCATAACTAGATTATAGCATTAAAATTTGTTCATGTGGTGAATTTCATCTTAATATTGTTTTCACCACAATTAAAATTATTGAAAAGAACAAAAATATAACCTGACTAAAATTATATCTAGTCAAATTATTAAATATGAATATTTGTCCCCTTCACTCAAAGGAAATTCAATTGGCATTATGACCATATTTGTACTTAGGTTCTTTAATCCAAAGGCTAGAGTACATTCACACAATGGAATATTACTAAGGGATACAAAGGAATAAACTATTCATATATGTAACAGCTTGAGTGAATTCTCAAAATTTCTATTGTTACATTGAGTGAAAAAAAGAAGAATATCCATTGCATGATTATATTTAAGCTAAACTTTTAGTAAATTCAAACTATTGTAAATGACAATAAATAGAAACACAGTTGACTTGCAGTTTGGGTCAGAGGGCTAGTACATGGAAGAAGAAATAACAAAGGTGCATGAAGAAATTTTCATAGGTCTATGGTTACCTTTATTATCTGAATTATGTAACCATAGGGTTTCAAGGTGCATACATTTGTCAAAAGCAATCATATCATACATTTTAAATATGTGTATTTTAACACATGTCAGTAATCTTTCTTTTTAAAAATGAGGGCTTAATTTAATCATGATACTTGTTCATTGGAATATTGCTATGCTGGCAGAACCAAATGAACACATGAGAATTATGGATTACAATCATATGGCTACTTCTAAAAACATAAAGATGCATGTGGAGAGTGGTGACAGAGAATGGGAGAGTAGTGTCTGAGATTGGGGACTCTGATAACTTCATGGCTGTGCCATGCTTGGTGTCTAAGAAAGTTTTTGTGGAAAGGTGCAGGATGCCTAGTGCTATGGTAATACCCTTCATGAGGAGGCTCTGTGCTAGAGTCTTATCAGCATTGACCTTAATCTCAGGCACACATCTCCTAGGAATAAAGAAATTATCTTGCTAGACAACCAAAATGTTTCACCAATTCTGCTGCCCCTGAACCTGCCCCCATAGCAGTAACTTTAAACAGTGGCCTTTCTTGAGAGCTACACAAAGCTCCTAACATTTTACATTGCAACTATGGTATGTAACTGAAGAATAAGCTGCATAATATTGCCAACTCTGTAACCTTCATGAATACAAAGATAATACTTCATAGTCTTTAATCTGATTAATGAGAGATATATAAATAAAGATTACTTGCATAATTCTTTAGAAGTGCTTCTCCATCAGAGAGTAGCACTCCACTCAATCCCAGTTGTTATCTTCAAAATCTACATACATGAGTCTTTATTTATCTAATCCCTTATTGCCCCTTGGTGGAACCTGTAGTTTAGCCATGCTGGTTGCAGCAGGTGCAGAGGACTTTGAAATATGTTATTTTTGAAAATCACCTTTCCTACACCCTAGAACTTTCTATATTGAATATTACTGAGTGGTATACCAAGATACTATGAGACTATGAATGAAGGATATACTAACTTTTTAATTAAACACATCAAACAGACCTTTATTCCACATGCAACTATATCATTCGATATTTCATATTTTTTCAAATATATACCAATTCCACACATTTCATCAATATAAATTTAACAGTGCTTAATTTAGAAATATTACAAACATTTTATTATTTAAGAAATAAAGTTCTGAACTTTTAGAAGCAGAGATTTTCTTCTGCTGTAAAATTATGATTATGAGTGCTATTCGAGTATTCAGAAACAGTATTTAAAAAGCTATATGTAAAAACAAATACTGCACCTTCTATTTTAAAAAATACACTTAAAACACTATGTAATTGAAATAGAATTCAAATGTAATTTCTTTCTTGAATCAATGTTTAAAAAGTTAACATATATTAGGCTATATAAAGCATACATTAGCAGAGTTTACCCTGACTTTCAAGGTTAAACATACTTGACTAAAATCCCATTATATCACAATGAGAGAAATAAATGCCTTCTGTAAGATACCTCTTAATTGTCTCAAATTTACAAAATCAAATCACCTCTCCACTCAATTACCTGTTCTGGATCCATCTATTACAATCTATATTCCATGCCTATTCTATTTCTTTTAAAACAGGCTCTAAGTCAGATAAAAAACATACTCCTCTTTTTTAAGCTTTTTTCAAAATAAGTCTCTAACAAAGCAAAACTATTTAAAGTTGAATATTAGACACTTATTTATTTATTTTGCCTTGTCACTGGGCAGCTCTTCTGAGGGATCCAGTCTCCTGAGATATTGATTGGTTGTGTGCATTTGGACATTAATGTTTTCATGGAATACGAAATTCTTTGTCATCTCTGAACCAGAGGTTTGACTTCCTTGGCAGTTTATGACCCAAATATTATCCCCCCATCTTTTTTTAGAGTTATAAACTATATACTATATTTAGCTAATTATAGGATGGGTTGGATTATTTTCAGTGTCTTACAACTCTTATTTGTGACTGTTACAGTAAAGTAGCAACAAATAAGGGGACATATTCATCAACTACCTGCTCGGATTAGAGAATTCTCTTCTTGGAAGTCAGCAAACCTCCTACTCCTTGAGATCTAGAAACTCTGCTTCAAAAGCCTGCCTCATCATTTATGAATTCAACTAACTTGAGCTGCAATTTTCAGTATACTGCATTCCTGGGCTCTTTCTTAAAGACATAATCATTTCTTCCATGTCGCTTCTTTCTTAATGAACTTGACTTACAGAACAAAACTCTTCATATCTTTTGTTATATTTTCTCCAAAATGACTCTGTAAAGATTTTTATCAGTACGTTAGTTAAACCCATCCTGTTTTCCCCCTATTTAATGATACCCATCATAATTCTTTTTGCAGAAGTTATTATATTAATATCCATGAATCTGTACTATGTCTTCTTTTTTTGTGCTTATACATGTAGAATCTGAAATCAGATTCCCCTTTACTCAACCTACAACTTCATATATTTTTTAGTACTGTTACACAGATAATTACCTACTCCAATACTTGAAATTATAAATTATTAATAATTTCTAGAGAAGAGCCTCACTGGCTTCCAACAATGCACTTCTATGTACCTGACAACTTTCATTATTTTTTTTTCCTAGATTGATTTTTGTGGAAGGTGACTACTGTTCAATCTTCGATTTCTTTTCCTTCTCTAGAGCCTCTTGAAGATATCTCCAGGAATTATTTTGGATTCTTTCAATATAGTAATTTCTACCATACTTCTGTAAGATGTACATATATATACATATACACACACACACACACACACACACACACACATATATGTATGTTTATCTTACAAGACATACATATATATATGTATGTATATATATATATATATATATATATATATATATATATATATATATCTTGTAAGATATAAAAAATTTTATATATCTTGTAAAATGTATAAAATTTAGTGAGGTGCTAAATTGTGTTGTGTAATATTAAATAAGTTTACACATATGTACATCATTAAATACTTACCAGTTCTTTGTGGTGAAAACATTTTAAAGACTTTCATTTAACTTTGTGAAAAATAAAGCACAGTATTGTTAATTGTAGAACACTACACAAGGACTTCTTACACATATCTAACTGTAACTTTGTACCCAGTGATCATCCTCTCCTCATCCCACCCTCTCCTCTCCTCTGCCCAGCTTCTGTCAACCAATATTCTACTCTCACTTTATAGGAGATCAGCTTTAAAAAAAAAAATTCCACACATGTGTAAGATCCTGTGGTTCTTTCTGTGACTCTCTTATTTCACTTCACATAATATTCTAATTCTATATATGTTGTCACAGATGATAGGAACTTTTTCTTTCTTTTCATATAACTAATTCCTTTTAGTTATATGCAACACCAAGATATACCCTGACATAATTGCAAAAGCATGGAACACAGCCCAGTCCAATTCAGGTTCCCAGAACTCTCCCTGGCCCACATCTTCCCCCTTTCTCTCCTGCCACTTCACCCATCCCTCTTCAATCCATTTACAGTTCAATTTTGTTGTGTTTTGTTTTGTTTTTAGTGTCCTCTGGATACATGCAATTCTGGACCTACTGTGCTACATTCATGCATGTTATGATTGAACATTATTCCACTGTGAATATGTGCCTCATTTTCTTTACCCATTCTTCAGTTGATGGACATTTAAATTGTATGGTTTTGATGTTGGTTCACATAAGAACATGTAGACCATTTCTTTGCCTGTTATATTAAGACAAAAAATACTTACATATTTTAAAAGTTTATACTTTTACATTCATTTCCTGTTTAAAATGTAAGGGTTGAAAATGCAATCACTTTTTTGGGGGGCGGGGCATACAAGGAATTGAACTCATGGGCACTGAACCACTGAGCCACATCCCTAGCCCTATTTTTTGTATTTTATTAGATAAAGGGTCTCACTGAGTTGCTTAGCACCTCACTAAGTTGCTGAGGATGGCTTTGAACTTGTGATCCTCCTGCCTCTGCCTCCACAGCTGCTGATATTACAGGTGTGTAATCATAGTCCCAAAATGAATTCTGATAGTTACTTATGAATATGAAGCAGTGTTACAATGAGATACATACATTTGGACACTGTGTCATCCTTTTAGAAATAAACAACATGAAATTGTTCAGGTGGCTGCATTAGTTATTTAGATAATAACTGATTCAAGATACAGTCTTTGTTGCATGTGAACTCATGACTACCTCAGGCCTGTCTCCCTAAGTTTAATTCAAAATGGCCCTTCTGGTAACCCTCAACTTTGAGTTTCATTTTTCAGTGCATCTAGATTTTATTAATAAAATTTATATATTATTTATTTTTATTTATTATTTATTGTGAAGTTTTGTGCTTATCCCAGGATCTCTATGCAATCCAGGGGTAACAACTGAGATGATACCTACAAGAAAACTATATTATCTTTTAACCCATGTGAGATAAGAAAGATGAACATAGAATAGTTTATATAATTATTCTATCTATTACATCTTTATTTATGATTTTTTTCCTTAGGACTTTTAGTTATTCCTAAATTAAAGAAGACTTATTTTTCTACCCATTGAATCTGTGCTTGGGGTTTTCCCTTGTTTTGATCAATAAAATAATAAAGTCACAGAAGTGGTCTTACGCCAACTTCAGGTGTACACTTCAAGAACTGTTGCACATTTTTCTTGCTGTCTTGCATTTTTGTTATCACTATCAAAATGAAGTACTGGAGGTAGCTCAGTGACCCAGGAGAAAAATGAGATATACCTGGAATACAGCTAAGCATTAGATGATCCAAGTAAATCTGGATTAACTCACTGCACTTATGCAAAAGAAGCAAATGTTAATTTCTATATACCACTGAGATTTTGTGGTTGTTTTTCAATCAAAAACTTTGTGGAAACACTTAATTGAACTAATTGAGCTAACTTCTCAAAACCAGACAAAGAACACCATGTGTTTTAATTGAGTTTTCCAGGGGCAATATACAGATCATCCTGGTTTCCAATATGAAAGTTCTTAAAATTGGACTTATTATCTTGTCCTTCAGCCAGCTTATTAGGAAGTTTTCACTATCAATTTCCCCAGTGTTTTATCTCCTGATACTGTCTGCCACTGAACAAGAGATTAATCTGCTTTTCTATTCTCCAACACTCTGTGGCTTTGGTTCCTTTCTTTATTTCATCAAATAGATGAATAAAATCCTTCCTTACTCTTCGGTTCTGTTTTTACTTTTGCATATATAAAGGCACTTATTGTGATCTGCTGAATGAAAATAATTAGAGTTTCATCACATCATATTTAAAAAAGAACCAGCAATGTTTGGCATCATAAATCTTTCCTCTCTCCCTTTCCAGATTCTTACAGATAAAAGTAAGCAAATGATATATATAGATATAGAGATACAGAGATATACATATGCATATTATGTATATGTATATATACATAAATCATTAATAAATATGTATTTTCCACAGATGTAAAAGTATGCATTATTCTTTAGAAGGTTGGACCTTCTATAATTATTTATATTTATTCCATTTTCATTCTGCATTTATACTGATGTTTATTTGTACCTTGTATATACACACAACTGATAGATACTTGTCAGTTTGTTATTTAAAAGTTGATATTGACAGGATGATACATAACTGGAAAGTAATTTCTATGACTTGCACAGTCATTAATTCAGGTAACCAAACTAGGCAGTGAGGAGTTAAAGAAAAGAGACACACACAGAGAAAGAGTCAGTTTTAATAGTTTACCAACTCCCCTGATAAGGAAGCAGTGACCATGAACAAGCTCAGTACTTTATTATGTAGGTTTTAACATTAAAATAATTTATTGTGACAAAAATTTTTTTTTTCAAAATAAACAGAATCAGAGTTGAGGGTATAAACAGGCCAATTTCAGCTATCAGCTTCTGCCCATAATTTTCTACCCTAAGTCAGCTAGGTATTTGCACCTAGGTCATGAATGATAATTTTGTGGCTGGCATGGAATCTCCTTTTGAAAAGGTCATCACTACAACAGCTGGGCCATCTCAAATTGATGCCTTTGCCCCAAGCATTCCAAGGAGGGACATTGCTTCTGTCACCAGACAGCTCAAGAATCATAATTCATTCATCACTCCTGATAAATAATCTCAATCATATGATTTTAGATATTATAAAAATTATACATACCCTGAATTATTATTTTAAAAATCTCCTTTTACAAAATTTTCCTTGAAAAATTCATGTGAACTTACAAAGAAAAAGTATATCTAAAAGGCAGAAAAAAACATTAAAAGTGACATATATGTGTCTTGGGCTCTGAAAACAACTCTGTTGGGAATAATTATTTGGTTATGATTAGAATAAGGTGCAATTTAAAGAAAATATAATAAAGATATATTAGAGAGATATTTTAATCAAATTCACTATTTCACAGATTAGTAAAACATGAAAAATAATCTAGAGGTGCCTCAGTCTGGCTGGGCAAAGTAACCGGGGGGGGGTGACAAGGAACTTGTGAAGGTTGATACAGTGGGAGCCGCTTTATTACGGGACAGAGAAGTATGTATACGCAACTAATTACACACAGCTTAACTTAATTAAAATAAACTAGATACAGCAGTCAACCAATAAGGAATCCTCATCATCTTAATGATTACACACAGCTTAACTTAATTGACATAATCTAGACACAGCAGTCAGTCATTAAGGAATCTCCATCATCCTAATGGCTTACTGGTGGTACTTCTCAAACCACTCCTCTTGGCAAAGTGCCAGGTGCCATCTTGACTTGTCTGTGTCCCCCTTTTGTTTAATTAAACAACAAGTATGTGGCTTAGGGACCGTGCCTGTCTTAGGTTGTCCAATACTACATATGGTCCTTACCCATCATTGGATGGTCTGACCTCAAATCGTCAGCCTCCTGTCTTAGGTTGGTACCATTGTAATTGGATCTTACCTGTCTTTGACTACTTGCCCAACACACTCAACCATACTTGTGGATAATCTGCTACAAGCAGAAGGAGAGGATACAAAATGGCAGGATACCAAGCCAATTGATGGCTCCAAGTAAGAAGCCCTTGGAAAAATTGTACCACAGTTGACACCATCAGCAAAGATACCCTGGCACCATTACAATTTGTTGTCTCAATAGATTAAATCACAGTCCAGATAAATCACAGTCCATGTAAATTCACAGTCCAGGTAAGTTAAGTTCACAGTCCAGATAATTAAATCACAGTCCAGATAATTAAATCACAGTCCAGGTAAGTTATGCAGGCAGCTAGCTTGATCCAAAGTCTCATCCGGTTCTCTGTAACACTGGAAATCCCTCCACCCTCGTCCTCACCAGCACTGGGACGAAGGCAGGAACCCCACAATGATGGCTAAAGAAAATCCTGTAGCATTCCAGCAGGCACTAAGAAAACAATCTTCTGAACAATTTAGTACATTATCTCAAGGTTTTTTACATTTTAAATAGGCCTTAAAGGTGCTCATTATTCATTAGCCTCCAGGTGTGGGAGAACCATTGTAGTTATTGACATTGGAAATGACCAAACTTCAGGTGCACTGGGCACATCTTCTTCCACTGGCTATAGCGTCCCCAGGCAGCCTCAGATGGCCCCGGGGAGTGTCCGGGACTCAAACTGCCACCAGGCACAGGGAGCAAGAGACTGTGAGACTGTGCCTCTGGGTCAGGTCTGAATTTGGACTCTCAGCAGTGGCATCCTGCTCCCCGGGGGAGAGGGGGGGGAAGGGCGGGTTGCCACTGCCTCTTGGAAAGTCCCTGCGGTGCTGTGACCAGCTTGCCCACCAAATTGCTTCACGCATCTTTTGGTGAGGAACAGAGAATAATAGCAGCCTCCTGTTGTAACTCCTTCCCTGATAATCTTTCCTCCTCTGAACTTTCTTCCTCTTTCTGACTAGAGTTCCTGGGCTTTCATCAACATATGCCCAAACTATTCTTGTTCCACTGGGGTGCCTCCTTTCCTTTGCAATTTACTTAACATCCCTTCCATATTTTTGTCACAAAGACAATACAATGCACCAAGACAAAACAAGACACAAACATACTGTATCAATCTTCTCCATTTTCTTAAAATGGCTATTCTTCCTCTCGCCCTGTCTGCTTCTAGGGACAAGCAGATTTGCTCCTGTCTCATCTATCTCTAGGGACAGGCAGCTTTTCCTTGTCACTCACCCTGGAGTATCCCCATATGGGCCACTGTCTGCCACAGTCTGGCTGGGCAAAATAACCAGGGGCTTGACAAGCAACTTGTGAAGGTTGATACAGTGGGAGCCTCTTTATTATGGGACAAAGAAGTATATATCCAACTAATTACACACAGCTTAACTTAATTAACATAAACTAGATATAGCAGTCAACCAATAAGGAATTCTCATCATCTTAATGATTACACACAGCTTAACTTAATTGACATAATCTAGACACAGCAGTCAGTCATTAAGGAATCTCAACCATCTTAATGGCTCGCTGGAGTTACTTCTCAAACCACTCCTCTTGGCAAAGTGCCAGGCGCCATCTTGACTTGTCTGTGGCCCTCATCAAGAGGAAATATAAAAAGACCATCTAGATGTTAACTATGTTCATTTAAATAATAAGAATGATTGTTGTAGTGAAAATTGAATAACATATTCACTACACTGGGAAGAGATTGAGGAAGCAAAATTCATGGAACTTGATGAACTGATGTTGACAGGAATAGTGACTACATAAAACTTCCTTTATGGAAGTTTACACTTAAGTTTAAATTAATAGGTAATTCATGACTTTTACAATTCCTGTAAATTCAAAGTACACAAACTTCTTTCACCCAATTGCAATGGATAGAAATATTAGATAGCACAAACTAATGTGTATTCATTTGAAAAAAGCACATCTAGTTTTTCAATGGAGATTCTTTCTTCCTTTCTTTTTCATATGCTTTTTATAATGACTTTTGAAACCATTGGTTCTTTTGAAGATGTGCAGTGGTTACTGGTTATACTGTTATCTTGCTGATTGAAAAGCCAAAGTGTCAGGGTTTTTTAGCCCCCTGTTCCCTCCTGACCTGCAGGAGAGATTGCGGGAGCACGCCCCCACCAGTACAAACCAAGAAAGATAAAGGTCAACTGGCTGCCCACACCCAGCCCTCCCTCCCTGGAGGACAAGAACAGTCAAAGCAGGATCTCCTTTAATGAGAAAACATACACAGCTAATATAATGTACAGGACTCAATCAGGGTAAAGGTCAGCAGGGTGGGGAGAATTTACAACTACACCCATCCTAGAGGCAGTAATGGGAGACAGGAGCTATCCAAGAGGGCAGAAGTGTTCTGAGCCTGTCCTAGAGGTGGTCGGATTCTTCATCACAACCCATGGCAATGCCCTCTGGCTAATCGCTAGGTGCTCTCTTAGCCACATGTGGCCCCAGGACTGGGAAGCGAGTAGCAGCCAGCAAGTTAAGTTTCCTCTTTTCTGATGCAACATGTCCCATGTTACATCATGCCCTGAACCCAAGATTTTTCTTGATAACAAGTGGGATTGCTTGAAATACTAAACTTGAAGTATTTCCATGTATAAAATGGGTGGAAACAATGCCTTTTTAACTCCTGAACTTTTTCTATCAGAAGATGACTCATTGAATTACTAGTTAGAATTTCTTCTGAGGATTTTTGTCAATAAACTTAAGCTGGGATAAAAAAATATATATTTCATTCATATCTGCTTTACCATTGGATTTACACCCCAAGGACTGTCAAGGGGCAAACTTTAGCTGAGAATGAATTTAAAATTCAGAAAAGAAGCAGTAAATGAGAAAGGAGAGGGAGTGTTCCTGATGTCATTCCTGTGTTATATTGAGCAAAATCACATCTTAGTAATCTATGGTAAATTTCTGACTCTTGGTCACTGGATTTACCCTTTCTTTCCAAATTATTTCCAAATTATTAAGTTCAAAGTCAAGAATTTGGTAATGTCATTTTGTAGAAATGATTTGTAATTTTAAAAAGAGGATTCATTTACATGAAAAATTAAATAAATGTCATTATATTTCACACATATTTTTAATTGTCTAGTTAATCAAACTGAAATCATACCTTTGGATTATTTACTATATTGGTTAATGAGTGTATTTTACTATTGTCTAGTATATGTTCACATTAATGACAAGTATGTCTTCAAAATAAAGATTTAACTGTGTAAACTTCAGCCAATTCAATCTAAGCCAGTCTCTTTGGTATATAAAAGCCTAATATTCTTCAATGTTATCATCACTCTATGTTGCACAGCTTGATATGTCTAGAAGTCCTTGTATTGATTTTTATGCAACATGGGTTGTACCTGAAATTTATGCAACTATATTTTTAAAATTTTGATAAAAATTATAATAAAATGTAGAATTAAAAAATTCCAGTCTATGTATTTACTCCTCCTTATAATTCTACATGTAAAGATAAGGCTTGCAGTAAACAATATGTTGAGAATCAAACTACTGAGTAGACAGAAAACAAAGTATTTTATATGTAAGATCTAAAGGAATTGCTAGAATTATAAAGTAATATATAGATATGATCACTCCATCATAATCTTGCCTAAACATAATTACTTTTTGAGTGAAGCTTAAGCTCTGGCTACATCAAAGCAACTGATTGAGGATCAAAGACAGATAGTATGACATACCTAAGGAATATTAAACTACAATTTTGAAATAATTATTTGACCATCAACATTTATATTGCTGTGAATATTAATATTAGTGGTATTCTTTCTGTGTAAGCATAATAAGGTTTACTTAATTAAATACATAAACATGTAATAATTGCACACACACACATACATACATAGAGGAAATAACAATAACTGAGCATTAAAAAATAATAGGTTGCTAAATATTTTTTATATCTCACACTATCAGGCATGTAAATGAAAAATAATTTTATTTAAATGAGTTACAAATACTATTCAGTTTTAATATCTCTTTTATAAACATTAAACATTCATTTATTCTAACCTCTTCATTGAATAGAGGTTACCATTCAAGAAGACTAAAAGATAACTTGAGCTTCTGAAAGAACACAGAAGGAAAACAGGGTCAAGTACTCTGCAATTGTCTTTAGTGCACTGTGCCATAATTACATTTTTACCATTACCCAGTAAGATCCTTAACAGAAGAATCTTCTTTTATTAAGATACATTGTGACTTCTACATCATTCCATTTAAAACTGTTAAATATGCTCTAATAATTTTGCAGATGGTTGTAAAGGACTTACCATATTTTCAGTAATGGCATAGAATGGAACTAGCATTCTCATTTGTTTGTAACAGTATACTAGTTGGTTGCCAATGAAAGAAACCAGACTGGCATACCACTAGCAATCTGATTGGCACTCAGTATTTTTAAAATGTAAATGAATTGGCAACATATAAAAATAAAGCCATTTAATACATTTAAAATGTATTCACATAGACTTTATAACTTTAAATTGATCCTCATTAATAAAATCAAAGTTATAAAATATTAACATGATATTTTATACAATATTTATTTTAATAATTGAGGCAACCTCTTTTTGTTGTTCTTATACAATGGCTCATCAACTCATAATCAAACAAAATCTTGGAGTGTCCATTCAGAACATCACTAGTTCTTCTTCTTATTATTTCTTGTGTCTTTTCTAACTCATATCAAAGTATGGTGTCTTTAGTTAGCTCTTTATGATATATTTCATACTAAGTCATACAATTTGTGTTAAATAGTTTTTGGATATAATAATTAAAATGTAGTGTAATGTGGAATCATAATGGACTAGGTATTTAAACTCTAAGAATAAAGTAAACATCTAAAAGTTGTAATGAATGCTTATATCATGGATTCTAATTAGGAAAAAAAGTTGGTACTTAATATATTTTTATAGGAAACAAGATTATCATGAAACAAGCATATACATAAGTTTTATTTTCTATAAGTGGAAAATTGATTGTTGCCCTTGTCTATTTCTGTAAGTAGGTAGAATCACAGTTTTTCTGTCTAAATAAAATGTTATATCATGCATCAAGTACTAGTTCTTACATCTATAATGCTACTAGAATTCTCACAAGTTGATTAATCAAATACTTTAATTATATTAGAATTTCTGTACTCTCTGATAAAATAGCAATTTTTTTTTACAAGTTCTACTTATTATCTTCAAGCTTTATTTTATCAAATACAAAAAAGTGCATGTAAATCTATTTTTAATTGACATTATGACAAATCAACCAATTTGCTTTGAAAGGTCTTTGCAATTGGTAAAATACATGAGAAATTATTGCTTTGTTTAAGCCCTCAATATTAACTAGACTCCCAGATTTTGTTTGATTATGAGATGAGCCATTGTATAAGAACAACAAAAAGAGGTTGCCTCAATTATTAAAATAAATATTGTATAAAATATCATGTTAATATTTTATAACTTTGATTATATTAATGAGGATCAATTTAAAGTTATAAAGTCTATGTGAATACATTTTAAATTTTTAGTTCATTTTTTTCTTGAATGCCTGCCAGTAATTCAACATTTTAATATTTATTGAAATTTAGAGTAATTTGACATAATCATATGGAATTTGAAAAACCTTAATATCAAAGTACAAACCTATGTATAGAAACTTAGAGATCAACTATACTTACATTCTAAAAAATTACAATAATATTGTTAGTTCTTCTGGAAAATAAGATATTGAGTCGTTTTAAAATGTCCAAAAAATTAAATGGAAAACTTCAATTTCTAAGAAAGAAGCCTATAGATTTTTTGCCATAGGTAAAGAGATATTACTATTTTTTATAGAATATAATTATAAACTATATATTAAGCAATTACTACACTAATATTTAAAAGAATATATATGTACAGCAGTGCTCTATGAAGCTAATAAAATAAATTTACAAATACTTTCTGTAACACTATAATATTGGATCTTTCTCATTGTAAAATATTATCAGCAGGCTAGAATTCAAATCATCATATACTATTTAACTAGTTCAGTCTACAGTTATGATAATATGTATGATTTGTTATTACTATTTAACAATAAAAGAATAAAACATAGAGTTCTCCAAATGCCCTATGTAAAATATTGGCCTTATCTTAAAATAATTGCTAAAGAAATTACAGTGTTATTTAGGGGTTGCCATCAGGGTGAGCAATAAGGGGAAACCACCTCAGTGGGTATAACTTTTGGCAACACTCTTGACTTCCACTTTGTGTGGATGGCTGCAGGTATTAATTTATACTGATTCATGAATGATAACCATTGAGTTGCTTAGAAAGATGGGCTTTCTGGGACAAGAGATCTGAGAGACATGAATGCTGAAAGATCAAGGAAATTTTGTAGTTCCAGTTTCTTAAAGTTTTTCAACTGAATTCCTCATTCCATATTTCCATCTTCTACTCTGACTTGAAGATATGACTTCAGTAAAGAGGGCCTGTCAAGGTTGAACATATCCTCTCTTTTGCCAATCTCTTATCACACAAAATCAAAAACTTCCTTTCGTTGTCCTGAATTTCATGGTAGTTTACCAAGTGGCTGGAAAAAATGAGACTCCATCAAACATGCCACAAAGTATCTTTGCTTTGCATGGCATGCCTCAATTGAGAGATGTCCTGAGTAGCCTATAATGATCATAGTATAAGGATTTCCAATGCATCCAGCCCATCATTACCAAACAAATGTCATAGCCATTATGTATCTTATTCACTACCTTCCTTCTGTGCTTCAAACCAGTTAATCACTGATGAAAATTTTAGTGACTGTAATGTTGCAGTACATAAATGATTATTCCTCAACACACCTCCATGAGCACATAACACTGACTATAAATGATAATATTGATTTTGGCTTCAGAACAGCAATGAATGCAAACCTATAATCAATGTTGTAGATATTTTCTCATATTGTTTCTGATCTTTTTTTTTTCCAGAAACCCTTTAATATATAAAAACAAGAAAAATAATTCTTCTAAATTTCTATACATGAAAATCAGTTCATATTGAACTTTGGACTAAATCAAGGCAAATAGATAAAACAAATAAAATTGCACATATGTGTGTATATATATATATATATATATATATATATATATATATATATATATGTTTCAGAATATGTTTCTTCATATCATATAACTAAAATAGTGAAATATGGAACGTTTCTTCTTTCTTTATACACAGGAACCTATAGTGCTTATCATTTTCCCTTCTCTATTAAATGAAGTTTTTCCTCCCTCCCTCCCTCCCTTCCCATTTTTTAAATTCTTCTTTAACTTTTTATTTTTGTGAGTTATACAGATGTAAATATCATGAAAAAGACACTAAACCAAAGTCATTTACTGAACAGTATTATCCATATATTTTTTCTCCAATATGTGAAATGTGGTAGCAGAAAAAAGATGTTAATTATATTTTATTCATAAATAACAAAAATGGATCCTGAATATCTTAATTAACCATCACTGGTTTCATAAGCCATATGAAATAACCCTTTGTATCAGAGTTTACTAATAAATATGGACTAGAGTCAAAACAGTGCATCTGTAATTAGCAGTCACACTAGAAAACATTTCTTTACTGAGGGAATTTCATTTACTCAGATGGTTTATGTAGTTCACTAATTATAACCTTCTGTGACAAAACTGAAGGCAAAGTTCCATAAATAACAGGACTAAAATATTAAACATAAAGTCAGGTTTATGAAGGGAACTTATCAGATGTGTATTTGTAGTATACTTTCTAAAATTTTCTCTCCTTTTTTGTAATACAGTTATTTTAATGTTATTGTGAACAATGTAGATATTCAAACTCTAAAATTAAATGCTATTTTTGCATTGTAGTCATGAATTTTCAATCATTTCAAATAAATTGTCACATGAAAATTTAATCTTCTCTATGTATGCCATATACATATTTTAAAATATGTTCAAACTTTTTGTTCTTATAGTTATCTGTTTCTCCTTTAGGCAAAATGTTATTAATAAAATCCACTAACTCTAGATAAGTATTGATTTTAAACTGGTGTTACACATATATTGTTACTGTATTTGATGTTTGCAAAATCATCCTAAGCTTCTATCTGATACTCTGCTGGTACATATAGACACAGAGGCTTCTTTCCATATAGTATCAGACTTAATACTAAACAGAAGGAGAGAGGCAAGAAAGTAAAGAATATGACTCTTTTTGATACTTACTACTATGCCTTGAATAGTCACTCACTTTGAGGTTTCTTTCCTGATGTGCAATATGAGAATAATGACTTTGGTAATCTTCCAAGTCAAGTGATAAGCTTGTCATTCTGATAATCAATTTATATATTAAAAAAAGATCTGATACATTTTAGGGTAAGGTACAAACTGAAGAACTAAAAATAATAGAAAATACCTATATAAAATCTTTATTGGGTCCTTAATAGCATTAATGTGAAAAACCTATACTCTTCTTTTTTAATTGAATTATTTAATATTAACTAAAATGTAAATGATTATGAGCATATTTTTTAAAAAATGTTAACACTATAAATGGTCTACAAGGGCTGGGGATATAGCTCAGTTGGTAGAGTGCTTGCTTTGCATGCACAAATCCCTGGGTTCAATCCCCAGTACCACAACAAACAAATAACAACAACAAAAAACAATAAATGGTCTACAAAAAGCCATTACATTTTTGTGTTATTTCATAAATAAGGTAGAAGCATGTTTATGAAAAGTAATAACTCTGAATTTTTTAATGATGACTTTTTTGTTACTATATTCAGTCATGTTCCATTTTCTTTTTACAGGCAAATGTAATATAAAAATCTAGTTATTCAAGCCTGTTTGAAGTACAAATTATTAAAGGTACAGAAAAAAGCAACCCACATGAACGAGTAAATTACATGCATTGAGGTATTGAGCTAATAAAATGATTGAATTCACTACATGTTTATACTAGATATTCCATTAATCTTACTTTGACCTTGCAATTTAAATTGTATCATTAATAAGGCTAAACAAATTGTAGCTAGCAGTATTTTTTTCAAGTGTTTTATAAACCCTACATACTTTTCAAGTAGGGTGAAAAGGAGCAAGAAATACTCATACTAAAAATGATGATAAAGCAAAATGCAAAGACACTGAATGATTTATGCAATATCATTGTTTATTCTTTATTTTATGACAGATTTTAATATATTTTAAATCAGTTGAACTTCTTGAAGAATGATAATAAGAATGACCTGATCACTAAGAAAACAATGAGAACTTATTCAGAAAATTAATAAACATTAGATATAAGGCAAACTTAAATCAGTAATTTAGTTTATTTTACCAGAAAAGAAAGGTTATTTTCATGGGAGTAAAATGATTACAGTATTTTTTTCTGTGGATTGATTAAAGCACAAAATAACATGCACTGGAGAAAAAATAGCCTCTAAAACAAATTGTGCTGGGAAAACTGGAAATCCATATGTAGTAGATTGCAGTTGAACCTTATATCTCACCCTGAACAAAACTCAACTCAAAGTGGATCAAGGACCTTGTAGACCAGAGACCTTGTACATACTATAAGAAAAAACAGGCCCCACTCTCCATCATATTGGCTCAGGAACATACTTTCTCAATAAGAATCCTAAAGCACAAGAAGTAAAATCAAGAATCAATAAATGGGATGGAATCAAACCAAAAAGTTCTTCACTGAAAAGGAAAATAAATCAAGAACATGAACAGAGAGCCTATAGAATGGGAGAAAATCATCTTTACTATCTGCACCTCAGATAGAGCACTGATCTCCAGGATTTGCAAATGATTCAAACACACACACACACACACACACACACACACACACACACACACACACACACACAAACAAACAAAAAAACAAACAACAACAACAAAAAAAACCCACCTGATTAACAAATGGGCATAGGAACTGAACAGGCACTTCACAGAAGAAGAAATATGACTATCATCAAATACAGGAAAAAATGTTCAAAATCTCTAGTAATTAGAGAAATGCAAATTAAAACTATATTGAGATTTAGTCATCTCACTGTAGTCAGAATAGCAATTATCAAGAATACAAGTAACAATAAATGTTGGCAAGGATGTGGGGAAAAAGGTTCACTCATACATTGCTGGTGGGACTGCAAATTGGTGCAACCACTATGCAAAAAAATAGAGAAACTCCTCAGAAAACTTAGAATGGAACACCATTTGACCCAGTTTTCCCACTCTTGGCTTATACCCAAAGGACTTAAAATCAGCATATTTCAGTGGTGCAGCCATGTCAATATTTAAGCAGCTCAATCCACAATAACTAAGCCATAGAACAAACATAGGTGCCCTTCAACATATGAATGGATAAAGAAAATGTGATATATTACAATGGAATATTACTCAGGTATAAAAAAGAATGAAATTGTGGTATTTGCCAGTAAATGGGTGGAACTGAAGAGTACCATGCTAAGTGAAATAAATCAGTCCTCCCAAAAAACAAAGGTGAAATGTTCTCACATGTGGATACTACCCATAACAATGGAGGATGTGGAAGGGGAGTATGGAAGTTTATTGGATTGGACAAAGAGGAATTAAGGGAAGGGAGGGGAGATGGGAATAGGAAAGATAGTAGAATGAATTGGACATAACTTTCCTATACTCATATATGAATACATGACCCTTGTAACTCTACATTATGTTCAACCACAAGAATGGGAGCAAAACTGTAATAGGTTGCAATACATGTATGTATAATATGTCAAAATATGCCCTACTGTCAAATATGTCTAAAAACAATAAATAATCAAATAAAATAAAACATAAGAAAAATCTTGTTTTAATTTTATTAGTTAATTATTGTTTGACTAAATGACTAAGTATAAAAATATCAATTTTGATTGACAAATTTGAGCAAAATTTTGAACTTCATCATGGAAAAAAAATCAATTATTGGTGCTATGACTTTCAAAGATTTCATCATAAAAAGCAACCACTGGTATTGGTAAGATGAATGAATCTCCAGGCACAGTGACTGCATGCTGGCAATCCCAGCAGCTTGGGCGGCTGAGGCAAGAGAATCAACAAGTTCAAAGCCAACATCAGCAATTTAGTGAAGCCCTCACCAACTTATCGAGACCCCTTCTAAAATAATAAATAAAGATGGCTGGGGTGTAGCTCAGTGGTTGAGTGCTCCAGTGTTCAATCCTAAGTACAAACAAACAATAACAACAAACAAAAAAGGATAAATGAATCAATTTTGAATAGGTTCTTGAACTGATTTTATTTATTTTATTTTAGGATAAAATCAACACTAAATGACTGTCCCATATGTCTCTAAAATGAGAATAAGAGACTGTATCCTTCTAAAAAGCAAACTAAATTTACCAGTCCCTCAATAGAGGGGTCAGTTAAATGTCTAGAATAATGTTTCTACACTTTTACTTATTCTTGTTTCCAAATTAATGATAGAAGTCATTAGAGATATTTAGAGTCCATTGAGGAATTCATGTGAATGATGGGGATAAAAAGATAATATGGTAACAAAGTATTTCATAAAAATCTGCAGGATGGAATCAAAGTATCAAAGCCATTCAAAGAAAGACCTATCACTTTAGAAAATAATAAAATCAATGAAAACAATGGTCCATGTCTAATATATACAGGGAGCTTTTAGTTTGAATGGCTCTGAAGCTGTAAGTGCCAGTGAGTATGTTGCCAGTTGGAGCTTTGGGGTGCTGCCTTTACTTGAAAGGATGCTGCTATATCTCCTGTTGTCCTACCTAGCTTTCTATGCTTGTTCTCAAAGTGTGCTCCTCTCAACTTTCTTCCAACACTCTCATCCTAATTTGAAGACTTTTCAAAAGACAATTTTTATAGAATTAAATCTATACTGTGTCACTCCATACAAAGTATTCTCTAGCCAAACTTCCTCTGAATGCACTAAATACATGAGTAACATTTTTAGCATTTATTTTTCTTTACTTTCTTTTGATACCTACTACATTATAAAATTCTTTAGGATTAAACATAGTTTCAGATTTTATTTTATATGAAATTTCATCTGCTTTGCAATTGCCCATACTGCCAAACAGTTATTTTCTTTCTGTTTTAATATGTAATTTAATATGCATTTTGTTTTCCCATCATATTCAAGTTCAGAGACATTAAGAGCAGAGCATTTATTATTTATGCTCAACCCTCAATATCTGTGGAGAGATCAGCTTCAGGACCCACTCCTCTTGGATATAAAATCTGTGGATGTTCAAAACCCTTTTACGGGATGATGCAGTATTTTCATATGATCAATGAATATCTTCCCTTACATTTAAAATCATCATAGATTACTTATAATATATAAAAAATGTAAGTGCTTTCTTAATAGTTGTTATGGCACATTGTTAAGGAAACAACAAGGAAATAGGTCTGTAAATGTTCTTTAGAAATGTGATTTTTCTGAATAATTTCAATTGACAGTTGGTTGAATTCATGGATGCAGAACTCACAGAAACAGAGAGCTAACTGTATCTAAATTTAAACTTATAGTAGGTGAGAGCAGAAGTTGCATATTCCATCTCTTTCTCTCTCATATATATGTATGTGTGTGTATATATAATATTCCCACCTACTCTAAATTTTAAATTTCTAAATATGTATAAATATTCTTTTTGTGGTACATAATACTCTCATCACCATCTGAATTTCACCAAAGAATGTCATCAAAGGAAAACTGACTAGCTGAGCACAATCAACTGTGAGGGCATGAAAAGACAGAAACAACACACTGATTGTTGTCCTAGGCCACAAAGTTCTGGGGGTGATTCATTAGATCACAATATCTGACATCTAAGGCAATCAGTATTGAAATTTTTATATTATTGGAGACTTCATTTACAGGCAATATTTACATGTCCAAATATTTTATATCATTCTCAGCATTTCATCTCAAAGAAATTTTATTTTACACTGATAGAAGTTCCCTTAAATTGCTGTTACCAGAAGAACACATGATTTTGAAGTAATAAAAAACACTGCTGATGAAAGTAATGTTAATGACATGACAGATGATTTAGCCAAGAGTCACAAATGCAAAGCAGGTTTTATTTACATGCAATTATGCCCTATTATGAAAAAATAAAGTTTCCCCTTGTTTAAAGAAATTATTTACAATATAATAAACATTGCATCAGAATATGTAGAAATATCTCTGTTCTTATTATTATAACTGAAATTATTTTGAAATTTTAGTTCAGCTTTATTTGGGAGCTTATCTATGATTTATATCATCTTGGAAATACAGTGTGTTCTTCAGAAATTTTTAAGTATAATTTGCTACTAAAAATGGATATTTTCCATATAAACTTTTCATATTCTTAAAATTTAATTAATATAATTTATACTAATACAAAATAAAGAATGAACTTAGCTATAATTCAGTATTCTTAGACACTGACCAAGTTGCTCAGTTATCTACTACTAAAAGGAAGACCAAAATCCTCATCAAATATCTGAGTGTGTGTAAATTCTAAAAACTGTCTATCTTATTGTTACAAGTTCTACCATTTGTGTCAAAATGTAGAACAAGTGAAGAGGACTAGCTTCATAATTTAGGAGAGAACCTATAAAATGGATTAATGGTGTATAGAACATTTCCTATGCACATTATCTGAAATGATAGTGATATAGTTTTTCATTAAGTTTGTATTTTTTTGTATTTGATTGAATCCGGGGCACTTGACCACTGAGGCACATCCTCAGCCCTATTTTGTATTTTTTTTAGAGACAGGGTCTCACTGAGTTGCTTAGGGCCTCACTTTTGCTGAGGCTGACTTTGAACTCTTAATTCTCCTGCCTCAGTCTCTAAGATGATGATATTACAGACATGTGCTGCCATGCCTGGTGCTATAAAATCTGTACTTTGAAGAAACTAATACAATATCTTATCCTTAGATTTTCAAAAGTAAAACTGAGAATCCACTGACCTATTATTTTCTAGATAAAAATGTGCATCATATTCTAAAGAAAAATTTTGAGGTGGGACTTACTGTTATTATCATTTTCCACCAGAAATCCATCAAATTAATCTGTCAATACAACATAATCTTGTTTGGATAGAGTAAGAAATAGTTTTTAGAATTCTGTAAACAATGTGGATATCAATAAGCCATTTATACTTTCAATATTTTGTGTTCTTCCAAACAAAATAGCATTACAACACTTATAATTTATGCAAATTTCCTACATCATGCATTGTCATACAGAAAATTAAAGAGAATTTGAACAAGGTCTGTCTAATGAGACATGTATTTTAATTATGCATTAAAGAACTCTTCTCTGAAATGCTGCAGTTCCTTTAAATAAAATTTACTTGGAATCTTTTATCTCTCCATGAGACTAGATTATATTTAATTTAATTATTCCATAAACATAAAGCCTGATGTAACTTTCTTTGAATGTAAAATGGATTCTATATTATCAGTAGTAATTTTGAAATTTTTTGTTCATATAATATCAGGACTTATTGACTTGGTTTTAATTTTTTCATTAATAACCAATATATTACTGATTATATGTGAAGCAAATAAAAAATAATGTATTTTTTAAAAAAAATAATGAATAATAAGCCATTCTTGCAGAATTATTTCATTGGTGTTTCTCTCTCTCTCTCTCTCTCTCTCTCTCTCTCTATATATATATATATATATATATATATATACATATATATATATATATACACACACACACACACACACACACACACACACACATATAATGAGGAAAATTGCTTATCATATCCCCATCTGTAAATAAGAAATTCATTCTGCATTTACCATGATACTAATCAAAGTTTACATATATAAAATATATATATATTTATATATTTTTCTAATAAACAATCTTTGCCCAGAGCATAGAGCAAGAATAAGAATAATAGAGACTCATTTATCAAATATGTAATCAGAAATCTCAATATAGTGATGATATTACCATAGGTTACTTGGGGGCTTGAAGTCAAATATAAAGCCCACATGTTCAACCATTCTTGAAACACAAAAGGAAGGTATTATTCCTCTGTTCCTCCCATGCTCCCCTTCCCTACCCCACTATGGATGAGACTCCTTATAACAGAGAAAACATTTGGCATTTTTTTTTTGGTGGTTGGGAATTGGCTAACTTCACTTAGCATTGTCTTCTCTAGCTCCATCCATTTACCTGCATGTATTTAGAAAATATAATCAATTAAAAAAAGAATTTAAAAAAAGCTATTATTCAATTGATGAAATAAAGCACATGGATTTTGCAGGTTCATTTTGAAATATTTCTACTTCCTGTTATTACAGCATTCAATAATTACTCATCTGCTGAGTGGATTGAATTTCATGGGGCTAAAAAACAAAACAAAAAAGAAAAATATTTATATTTTCCCAATTGGTCTCCAACTGGCTATTATAATCTTTCTTCCCACCCTGAGGGACAGATTTCAAATTAAGGGGCCACTCTCCACTAAGGATAATCCCTGTAGTGCTCTAGTATATTTCTAGCAGCATCATTTGGTTTAAATGGAAGAGAAAACATGACACTTCCTTGGACGGAGTTCTCTCTTTGCATAAATTTCCTCTGAAATGTATATTTCTCAATGAGCCACTTGGCCTCTATTTTATTTAGGTTGAGTAGTATGATAATCATCTTTTGTCACTGTGAAAAAAATGTCTGAGAAAAATTAAATTTAATGGAGGGAATTTTCCTTTGGCTCATAGTTTCAGAGGTTTCAATTCATGGTCACTTGGCTCTGTAGTGTCTGGATCAGTAGAGGAAAAACATGATGATGAGGAGAATGTGGTGAAGTAAAAGAGCTCACTTCAAGGTGGCTGAAAAGCAAAAAGAGAGAGATGAGAGGCTCGAGACACAAAACCCTTTCAAAGAATTGACCCAACAATGTAACCTCTTTATACTAGGCCACACCTTCTAAAGGTTCTACCACCTCCCAATAGAAAATTAAGCAAAGGATTCATTAATGAGTTAGTTCACTGATTTGGTGAAAACCCTTATAATCTATGTGATCACCTCTCAAAATTTTCCAACTTTAAACAGTGATGTATTGAAGGCCAACCCTTCAAAACATTAGATTTTGGCAGCTGGATATTCAAACAATAACAGAAAGAGAAAATTGTAGAGGTAAAAAAGTAGGTAACAGGGTCAATGGGTAACAGTCCAGAAAGGCCTTCTCTGAACAAGTCCCTTAGAGTGGGATTAACCCCTATGTTAAGAAATATATAGGCCTGTGGTATTTAGATTCTCAACTTTAAACCCTTTCTCAGACCCTCTAGAAAGGTGTTAAAATACCACTTACCATTTTGTCAGATTGTTTTTTAACAATGAGTCATAAGCTTTAACTAAGGAGAAAGTTAAGAAAGATAATGGAAGGAAACATTTTGCATTTCCAAAGAATCAGGTTGTTGTATCCCTTTAGGTTATCAAGGTATTTTCATCTAAGTGTTTTAGTTTCAAAAACTGCTCCTTCCTGTTACCATTTATGACATGAATTGAGAAGAAAATTGTGTTTTATTTTAATGTACTAAATGATGATTCATTTCTTATAGCTATAATCCACTTTGAACCCAATACCTTACTTTGAAAACATATTTATTCTTCTATAGTACAAGCAAATACGACTAACATATAGGAAATATAATATATAGTATATTGAATGAAGAAATATTTTTTTTTGCTCAAGTCTCTGTTTGAGAAGAATATGTTTTTGTAGAACTGTTGAAGAAGTCTAGGACTAACTATATAAAATAGAAATTCCCTTCATTCAGGGAGAAATATGTTTTTATCTTGTAATTCCTTAATAAACTATGAAAAAAATAAGCCAATATATTATATAATTACTTCATTCAACAAAAATATGCATATTAAAAGGATTTAGTACAAATTGATACATTTTAAACAATTACATTGAATATTATATCATCATCAATATGAAATATTTAAAACATCTTTAGGAACTTTCATTACTTGAAATAACTCTAAGGTATAGTCCTTGATATCAAAACTTACATTTTGATTGAGGAGGCTACATGAAAATAATAATTATAATACTGAAAGTCAAATTATGGTTACAGAATGACATTGAGCTTCCAATTTCAAATGCATGAACACTCAAGAAATATATATAGAGGTGATAGAACTTAGTTTGGGTTAAAGTATGGCAACAACTTAAATGAAGTCCTGAATTTACATGGTGTGATAATTTACAGAGGCAGGACTGCGTAAGTACTGCCACTGGGCATGAAACCATCAATAGAAAACATGTAAACCACTTTTAACTAATGAACCACTCAAAGATAGATTGGTCTATATTTTGCTCATGGATGTACTTTACGTACTATATTTCAAGGAATAACATGAATGAGTAGAAATACTAGTGCAAAGTTGTTCAATCTTTTGTTTTTATATTACTTCTCAAGTTGATTCACAGAAGATTTGGCAGCTGAAAAAAATAAAACCCATGACTATTTTTCTGTAGCAGTGTCATAATAAACATCAAATCAATAGAAGTTCAAACTTTTACCCTTTCTTTATGGTACAGTTTTGTGGGCAAGTGCAGCTCAACTGGACTACCTGCTTACTACTTGTAAGACTAAAACCAAGGTTTTGGCTTCATAAACTCTGTGTTGACACTCCGGGTATGAATCCATTTTTAGTTTTAGTTGAGATGAATGGATCCATTTTCTTGCTGATGTCAGCATGAATTCCCCAATGTGTTGCTGGACATCACCTGCATTCTTTCTCATGTTGTCTTCTCCATCTTGAAGCCAGAAGAATTGACAAGGCCTTCTCATGCTTTGAGTCTCTCTGCCTTCTATCTTTCTCTATTCACCAGCTCTGAAAAACAATTCCATTTTTTAGATCCACGTTACTAGATAGTGCTCATCAGGCTAACCTGCTATTTAAGGTTACCTGTATCAGGTAAGTAAACAGTCGTGATGGTACTATCTCATCATATTCATAGATTCTGAGGATTGTGGTCTTCATCTAATGAACCACGCATCTTCTTCCCACTATAATTATCCTTCAGGGACTTCAATAAAGAATGTATTGCCGCAGTCCGTCTGGCTGCAGCAAAATAACCGGGGGGTGAGGAACACTTGTGTAGATTGATACAGCAGGAGTGGGAGCCGTTTATTGTAGGACAACAGAGGTATTTATATGTTCCACAGAGCTTATCTTAATTAACATAAACTAGATACAGCAGTCAACCAATAAGGAATCTCCACTTAATGGCTTGCTGGCCTTACTTCACAAACCACTCCCTCTGGCATTTTGCCAGGCATCATCCAGACTTGTTTACAGACCCTAACATTTCTCTGGCAAAATGCCAGCGCCATCCTGACTTGTTTACAGACTCTAACAATGTATAACATAAGCAGAAAAATTGAGAAACTCTAGATGGTGGAAAATCTAGATGGTGCCATATATCTATTTTTGTCAATTTTCTAATAGGAAAATTAAAAAAGAGAAATATGAACAGGCAATCACTTCTTAGTGTTCAAAATTAACAAAAAAAAATTATGGTTCCCTTTGGGGCTGGGGATGTGGCTTAAGTGGTAGCGCGCTCACCTGGCATGCGTGCAGCCCGGGTTCGATTCTCAGCACCACGTACAAACAAAGATGTTGTGTTTGCCGATAACTAAAAAATAAATATTAAAAAATTCTCTCTCTCTCTCTCTCTCTCTCTCTCTCTCTCTCACTCTCTCTTTAAAAAAAAAATTATGGTTCCCTTTACTAGGGCTGAATAGAAAATCACCCTAAAATCTACTCATGTGAAAATAATCATTTATTATGTCATGGATTCCTTGGGTCTGGAATTCTGACAGGTAGCTGTGGGGACAGATTATCTTTGAGCTATGATATCTGGGGCTTCAGGTGGCATAGTTTAAGATGGGGATTTGGAATCATTTGAAGAGTTGTTTATTCATGTGTTTAATATTGGATGCTGGCTGTCAGCTGGGACTTTGGCTAATACACCTATGGGGACTGGACATCCTTAAAACATGGCAGCTGGATTTCAAGGTCATGCATCCCAAGAGAGGTTAAAAAAAGCTAGCTAAATTTCACAGTGTGTGTGTGTGTGTGTGTGTGTGTTTAATTATAATATATATATGCATCCCAAAAGAGGTTAAAAAAAAGCTAGCTAAATTTCACAGTGTGTGTGTGTGTGTGTGTGTGTATTTAATTATAATATATATATATGTATATATATATATATATATATATATATGTATGTATATATATACATATATATATATATATATATATATATATACATATATATATATTTCCTAATTATTTTTAGGTAATTAATAAGCATAGCACTTATGAACATACGTTATGGTTCTTATAACGTTGTTACTGTTAAAATTGTGCTTTCTAATATGATCATGTAAACCTATTGGTTGCACTGCTATGGTGTTCTTTGAGAGAGTTGTTCCGTTATAATCATGATCAGTTCTGGATCCCTAATCTCTTTAGTTAAAAAGCTTTTTCATGTTCAGTTCATTAATAAATTATTTTACCATTTTTTTTTTGTGTGTGTGTGAATAAAAACATCCTGAAACAGAGTTGATTTAATTGGAGAGAAAAATGTAATATATAAATATATTTAATATATATAAATATAAATATATATATTCATATATATATATATATATATGAAATAATAGAAATACATAGTCTAGTTTTGTGGGATGATTAAATATAACAAATAAGTGGCATGTTTTTAAAGAAATGCTTCAGTAAACATACATAAATCTGAGTAAATACTATTTATGTATAAAATATGTTTATATTCAAATAAACATATATGTACATATGCATATAAATATAAATATACTTGCAATGCGTCATACAATTGTATTTGCATAGTGTGTGACACTATGGAATTTTTTTTCATGAAAGAGATTAAAACTGAGGCCATTCCAGACTTCACTTGCATTGTTGGTTGTGTATTGCATAGACAATACCATCAGTCTGAAGCAAGAAATTGAAACATTTAAATCTAACTAACACAGGTAGGATGGTAAAAAAGGTCTTACTGGAAATGTATGTGGGTATCATACTGAATCTAAACCCAATGGCAAAAGGAACAGTAAGTTTACACAAGATTCTTTTACCAAGAATTGGATAGACAAAAACCTATAATATAGGGTAAAAAGAAAAATTGCAGAAAGGAAAAAAAAGTAACTGGTTTATGTTGGTTTTGTATTTGATTTTTTTAAAAAAAATATGTCATAGTACTTGCTTCAGTGTAATATTTTCTGGGGCAACATAATGTAGGTTGGTTTTCCCACTTCTCTTTTTGGGCAAATTTGTTATACTTCAACATGCATAAAGAATAAAATTGTCACAGAAAATGGCCCTGACCAATTCAGCCTCGGCAATACTATCTATAGGTTATCTGGTATAATGATGCAAAGACTTACATGAGGTTATGGCCAAAGTTAATTTCTACTTGGATTAATTTATTTTGGTTTCTATTTCTGTGAAGCATATTATACTGAATTGTAAAGAGAGTTTATTCCATTTTTCTTAAAGTACTATAAGTTTCCTTTTCTAAGAAAAATGTCTCCCTACCTGTATTTGTAGTATTGGCTTTTATTTACTCACAAAAGCTAGTTTTCTGTTTTAAAATTTAATTTTTAAGATGACTATTATTTATGGAGATTATCTTTAAATATCTATTTCAATTTATTTCTCAAATAAGCAAAGCATTTTTTATATATCCTATCACATTCTCACACCAAAATAATAAAATCTATGGCTAATATTATTTTATCTTTTCTTCAATATGGAGGTAATACCTTTAGTTATTTGGGGGTCAGAGCAAAATGAGAAATGACAAAATAACTAACAAAATTGAAATTAAAATAAGTTTGGATTTCATTTCCTACATGTACTTTTTTGGTTATTTAAGAAACCAAACAAACAAAAAAAGCCACACTCTCTTCTTCTTATAGGTAAAATGAAGATAATTTCTATAAATAATATTGTTAAAATAAAATATTACCACTGCCTTAACTTATTTTATATCATTAATTTACTAGCATAAATACTATTATAGGATTATAACATTCATTACAGAAAGTGACAACATATTCAAATCTCATAGTTTCACTTAATCACATCTACAAGTAAACATGGCATGTCTTGGTAAATTTTACATTTTGATTACAGAAAAGCTATTTCTTCCATTAGTAAAAATGTGACAAGAGCAATAAGATTCATTTGATGATTTTTAAAGAAGTAAGTAGGAGGCATCTATCTCTTTCTTTAACATGTTCAAGGTATCCATTCATTTTTAATTATTAGAATAAGTCCAGGAACTTAAAGCATTCTTATTGGTCTTCTTCCAACAGATAATCTTAGTGATATGATTGCTAAGATAGGGAATTCAAATTCCATTATCTCCCATTATCTTACAAAGCATTTTACTTCTGCTAGCTTTAATTAAGTTAAAATCTGTTTCACTTATATTACTGATTAAAACTAATTGAGTTTGTAGCTTAATCCTATCAAGAAACTCTCCTATTTCTTAGAATAAGTTCACTCCCAGATAGAATTGTTATGGAGGGGAAGTGAGTGCAATATCATGACTAGATTTTACTCCATCTATTTTATTAATATATTCTTTGAATTTATGCCACTTTAGAAAATTTGTCACATTCAAAAACTAGAGCATATTTCTTTACATTTAGCAATAATAACTGTTCATAGTGTTAACACTTAGTCTTTGCAATTTCATAAAAAAAATTGGTAAAATGAAAGTTTTAGTTTGTCTCAAATCAGAGAATAAACACTGGCCTACTTTACCCTCTTGTCATTTATTTTTTTTTAAAAAAAATTGTTTCTATTATTTAGAAACAATTATTAATAAATGCTCAAAGCACCAAATTGTAAAATATTGCATAGGATATCAAATATTCTAGACAATATTTGTCATAAGTATGTCAGCTAAATTTTGCAAGAACCAATAAAAAATAAAATTACAGAAACCATTCATTTTTCTCTTCTGAATTATAAAAAAAATAAGACCTTAAAACCAATGAATACTGTTCCAAATTTACAATTGATGCTATTTTACAAATTTTCCAGCTCATGTAACTCAACCATTGTACTGCAGCCAAATCTCATAGGAGCTCTTTTAATCTGTTGCAACCACTGAGAAGATGGCAAAAATTTAATCCTCAAAGCTGAGTACAGCTAGGATAAAACACAAGTCCCAAACTCACTAGCCTGTGGCTCACAGTTGGCTGAAGTCAACACAGTCACTCTTGGGCTTCTTTTGCCTTCAGCTCTGTCCAAGGGCAGTTATACCTCTGGCAGAAATGTGACTTATAGATAGTCAAGGGGGAATAATAAGATTTAAGTCAGATCTCTGCAGATATCATTGAGAGAATTTTCATAATTATGATAGCATGATTTTTTTTTAAAGATACTGTGCTATATTAGAAGAGTAGGATTGAACATTTAGTTTTCATGTCCCTAAATATTAATGGCTTCTTGTCACTTAGGCTATTACTATGAAGTTTCTGTGAATCTTATGCCAACTTGCTAGTGAAAAAAGAACAGCTAATTCTATAGCTCACATAATGTTTGCAAAGCTGTTATTGGATGATTCGTGCTGATTATTATTTTTTTTTAAAGAGCAGAACTCGATTATTTTTCATTCAAATATGTTCTCCCAGGGAAAGCCCCTTAACAATATTGGTTATGAACATAAAGAATATGTGATAAAATATTAAAGAATGGATTCTATTTTGGTAGGGGCGTGGCATGTTATTATTATGCCTACTCTGTGCTCTATGAGAGAACAAGAAAAGCTGGCTCATTAGGAAGTTTTAGACAATATTGTATAGCAATGCTTTCCAGTGTAAATATTTAAAAGGTATTATATTTTTAATTTTTCAGAATAAGAGAAACTTATTTGCACAATGAACAAGTAGTTGACTAAATGTAGTAGTGAGTTCACTGATCTTAAATTTCATCTGCAATTAAGTTTGATATAAACAGAATATTTTTATTACATGTTAATATCAATTATGAAAAACACCAATGATAGTTCAGTAAGACTGATAAGGCTGACTTTACCTTCAGGTAAAGTTAATGTTATGTTATTGAATGACGAAAGAGAAATGAAATAGCGATAGTAACTTGCTAATTGTTATGTTTTATAAATAAATTCAGTTCACTAAAAGGAGAATATACCCTCAGTGAGAGATTTGCTTGCCCTTTTAAGAGGTTAAGATAAATAATGACAGAAAAGAACTTGCCCATATATGACACTTATGAAGTGGCAAATGCATGAACTTAAAAATTCTGTGAAGCCCAGCAGGACCTGTAATCAAAGCTACTTATGAGATTGCTGCAGGAGGATTGAAAGTGCAGGCCAACCTGGACAACTTTTTAAAACCCTGTCTTGGCCAAGCTCTTAGCTAGCATGTATGAGGCCCTTGGTGGAATGCCTGGCAAAGGGGGACAGGGTAATCTGTGAACAAGATCTTATTGGATTTCAAGTATATTTAAAGACACTATTTCTTGAATAATTATTTTTAATGCATATTATGATATATAGTAAAAATTAAAAGATCAGATATATAGTACTTTTTAAATGCAAAAAAAACATGGTCAATAAGCAAAATCATTGTTCTGTTTTCAAATGTATATACTTTGGCATTTGAACATTTTAAAATGTACCTCAGAGTCTAAAGATAATACTAAGAGAATAGAAAATTGAAAGTGAATTACTCAAACATAGGTTAACAATGTAACTAAATTTACAATCATTTTTCAAACACTGCTTCTTTTGTTAAACATTAACTTCCTAATTTGCCATTTTCATTGTAAACTGTAGTCTCATTTCAAATGTTTAACTTATTTTTAAGTAATGCAGACATAGATATAAGCACATTCCTAAAATTAGTTCAGGAAATATAATTGTTAATTACTACATAATTGGTAATTATTACATATTAGAAAATAGTCTCTATTTGTAGAACGGGATTTTCTCCATTTCTAATGATTCTTTCCTAAGACTACTAGTGCTCTAGTGTCGTGTTACATCTCTCAGAGCCTTCACAGCTAGAGAATTCCCTATGTATCAGTGACTGACAATAATCCTGTGCTGAATTTCAATATCTCCAGTTCTAAGTAACTCAGTGGAGAGTAAAGATGTATGCTAGATGTACTTTCCTTCAAGCAATGCCATATACTACAGTCACTCAAAACCTCAGAGACCAGTGGCTCAGCAGCATCTAGCTCAAGCTGCTATATGCCTGTAGCAGCATTAACTTTTGATTTTTGCTGGTTCTTGTTTTCTATTTTTAATATTACACATGAGTGACAGAATCCAGACTGTCACAGAAAGTGTAATATACACATATCATGGCATTTGTGACTCTTTAGCAACCTTTCTTCAATTCCTTTGCCCCTCCTTAAGCATATAATTAATATTTAAGAATTAAGATGAAAACATCATCCCTTAATAATTGTTAGCAGTTTGAGGGGACAGTGAAAGCCAGGGTGGTGAGAAAACCTTTAAAAGAATAATTTGCAGTAAATAAAGGTTCTAGCTCTGAACCTGTGGCTTTTGACTGTCTGTGTTTGGTGATCTAAGAACAATTCTACCATTATTGCAGGTTTTGTCTTGCATTGAAAAATAAACCAATGAACTTACAATAGTCATAATGGACTCTTGCTAATGTCAAAATAAAATAATGATGAAATTTAAATATCCCTTAAATTCTTTTCTTTATAAAGGAATATTAAACTAAAAGTCAACGAACAAATTATAATAAAATTGAAAGGGTTCCTGGAATAGTAGAGAATAATACCTACAAATATGTTTGAATTTACATAGTTATACATGAAATGAAATGCAGCAACACATCACCCTAATGAACTCAGCTTAAAAATTAATTCTGCAAAGGCAAAAAAATGCTTTAAAATTCCTTTACTAGACCATCATTTTATCATATTTTCTTTCAAATCTTCAGTAAAAGATTTTACTTTAAATTTGTAGATATTTTCAATAAGCTTAGTAATTTGATTCAAAGAAAAATTAAAAGAGAGAGGAAAACTATAGATAGAAAACAAACTATACAATTAGAAAGTAATCATTGACCACAACAAAACCTGAAAACACTAATATACAATACAGCAACAATCTGATATAATTTTCTGAAGATTAAATGATCCTGTACTACATGATTGACCTCCAGGCTGTAAATACAGTAATTTCAGCACAACTGCATACCTGTTTATCAATATTACAATATTTAAGAATAATTTCAACTCTTTTCCTGAAAAAGTTGAGAAAAATATGTGGCTCTTTCTCTGTATTTGTCTAATATAAATAGCTTTTCTTGTTATTATTTTCTGAACAAATACCCAAGTATCTAGCTTAGAAACAAATTTGAAATAGACAATCATCCCAAAGGGAGAGGAAAAAAGTTTGAGATTCTCTTAATATTTATTTGCCAAATAATGAATTTGGAAAATATCCATTTGATGCAAGATCATCTATAGGTAGTTAGCTATACTTTTTGTTATTATTCCAGGACAATACTAGAATAATTCATAAAAACTTAGCGTTTTAAAGTATCTCAGTGATTGAAGTGAAATATCCTAATGACAACATTTGAGCTCTATCAGGAAGGTCTGAGTAGAGGGTGGACACCACCATAATGTAGTAGGAAACTCCCAAGCTGAGAATTATTTCAGTCCACCTGCATTTTGTTATGCCATTCAAGCAGAAGAGGCGTAGAGTGGACATTAATAGAGTCATCAACTGCAAAGCAAGACATTAGACAAAGGACATTCCTTAGGAAATTTCTGGGCAATTCTAGTATTGTTACAGAAATCTCTGTAGCAGAAATCCACAAGATTGCCTCATGCAAGGAGAGAGCCTCAGGATGGCCTCAGGCTTTGTTCCATAGAAAAGAACAAACAGTATGATCAGGATATTCTTCCATCAGTTTCTTATCATATCTTGGTTCTTCTTTTCTTTGCACTATGATTTCATGATTTTTTGTTGTAAATTTCTTCCTCCACTGAGTTAGCAGAAATAGTCACTTGAAGCCATTGTGGGTGAAATCACTTCACATTTCTATTAATGGGCCCTCAAAAGCACTATCTGTCTTAACTGCTTGTAACAAAATAGAATAGGAAAAGACTTTCATTATCTTGGCAGAGTTTATACATCTCTAGCTGAAGAAATCATTATGGTCCAAAGAACATGAAACCACAATTAGGAAGTCTAAGTTAAATGTTCTCTTTTTGAATGTGTTTGGGAACAGAACAGTGCCTCGACCAGGTTTACAAGTGAGAAAAGAGCAATTAACCAAAAGAAATCTAGGTAGGTGCAAACTTTGTGTATTTCAGGATCACTTGAAACAATGGTGCTCAGGGAAAAAAAAGAAAACATAAAATAAATGCTTTAAATGGAAATAAGAGTATTTGATTCTTTATGGGAGACCACAAGCCCATATTTTATGGAAGCTACGGAGAGTTACACCAAATAGGTAGGAAAATATATGACAGAACAAAATTAAAACAAACAAGAATGATCTATTGCAAACACTGAATCTCAAATAACCCAATTCTACAACAATAACAATAATATTATTGTTGGATGAAATTTATTTAGCACGTATGCCATACCCACCAAGTAATAGACTTTATCTCATCCAGTTTTAAACAGAAACTCAATGAGACAGATGTTATTATGCCAATGTCATAATTAACAAGACTAAAACTTTCCTGGTTTTATTAACTTGCCCTAGTTCATAATTAGTAGAAGCAAAGGTTAAGATTCACAGTCTAATTTGATTTTAAATGCCACATTCTTAACTAAATATCAAATGTTAAACATATATAGTTTTTTTATTAATCAGTTCCTATGATTTTATATGTCATGCAGTATATGAGTAAGTAGAACATATTTTTCTTGAAATATCACTAGATTCACTTACTCTTTCATTATAAATATATGAGCAGAGGATCTTAGAAGTACTAGGTATTTCTATGATGATCAGGACTGAAGAATTTATATCCTGATAAGGAGGATAAGATAGATACAAACAATGAACATAGTATAAAATAAATAGTTTTTTCAGTGCCTTGGAAAGAAAATACAGAGGGCAAAAGGTGATCAAATATGCAGAGAGTGACAGTGGGGCTGGCTTGTGGGGGATATAAAATAGGATTGGCCCTGTGGACATTCAGCTGTGATCAGTAATGGACTTGAAAATGGCAATGGTTATAAAAATAAGTGAGAGTGTTTTACTTTTGTGGAGTCCATTTAATGGTTCTATTTTATATTGTCTTTGAATTTTTAACCCATTTTATCACATCAGCACAAGTATTATAGCATATCTTCTAAAAATATGAAGTGGAAGATAGATATCATGAATATAGATTGTCGTACATGCATAAAAATAAAAATCCTATCTAACATTTACATAGTAATGGCTGAGATTTGAACTGTTAAACTCAGTTTAAATGTTAACACAGTGGATAGAAAAAGGGGAAATGTGAGTTCAATTCATTTTCTCATGGTTCTATTTCTGCCGCCCTAAAAATAGAAAGAAAAAGAAAACACGTTTCTGTGTCTAAAGGAAGAACAGGTATTTATCTTTCTTTACCTGCTGACTATGTAATAATTAAGAAATGATTTGATATTTTTATTGTTTGGAGAATCTAAATCAGCACATTATTTTAGAAAACATACTTATTTTCTTGTATATTAATTTTAAAAAAATTTAAAAAATATTTATGAAAACAAAAGGCCATATAATGGAAAAATACAGATCATAGTAGTGTTCTTTTGTTACTTTCTCAAAGGATGAAAACTGAAAGAGCCTCTTGGTTATAAAACGTTTAATATGTATTAAGAACATATTCACAGTTTGCTATAGTTTGGATCTTTTTAAAAAATTTATTTGTTCTTTTTAGATACATAAGATAGTAGAATGTATTTTGGCATTTTTTTACCATAAATGCAGGATAACATATTCTAATTAGGATCCTATTCTTGTGGTTGTACATGATGTGGAGTTTACCCTGGTGCTGTATAAAAGGATAGAAAAGTTACTTAATCCTTCTGTTCCTTCTATTCCTTTCCCCTCCCCTTCTCTTTATTACCCGTTGTCATGCTAAGTGAAATAAGTCAGTCCCAAGAAAACCTATTGATGCTAACATACAATAAGGAGGGGCGTGTGGGGAAGAATGGTTTGAACTGTTTTACAATGGCTCATATATTAAATGATATTTCTCAGTTGAAGACACCATTGAGAAATAGTGCAATATTTAGGAAGGAAGGAAGGAAGGAAGATCTCTCAGGGACTATTAGGACCCCAGCCTGTCTTTTCTTTCTTTTGCTCTGCTTTCTGGCTGCCAGGAGGGGAACGGTTTGCCTCCACCATACACTTTTGCCATACCATAGTGCCATTCAACAGACCTAAAAACCACCAGGCCAGTCAAACATGGACTGAAACTATGAGGCAATAAAGACTTGGCCTCCTTTTAGTTCATCTCAGGTATTTTGTCACAGCAATGGAAATCTGACTCATAAAATTAGTACATAAAAATTTATAAACATAAATGCAATCAAAATGTTTCATGTACTTGAAAATAATGTTCTCTTAAATATTCAAATCTTTTCTGGCAAACTTATTTACTTCATTTATTGAAACCACAAAAGAACTGTTTATCTAACAAAAGAAACTTCTGTCAGACACTATGTAAATTACCACTTACTTCTGAGCTAGTGAAATACAAATAAATCATTTTTGGTAATTTATTATCATAGTTTACATTTTAAATATACCTGTCAAGTAATTTAAAAATGATGTTTTCTATTTGAATATATGCTTAAAATCTAACCTACCACCAGGTAAGAAAATTTAAGGTAGAATCATAGTTTATGTAAGATAGTGTCCAATCATAATTCTAACAATACAGTGATTAGTGTGACTCTTGATAAAAATCTGTAAGGAATATCAAAATAAGGAACAAATATATTTTAAATTCACTATATTTCTCAAAAATAAATACGTATAAATAGCATTAAAATTGTGACATCTGAATTTAAAAGCCTTACTCAATCACTTACTAATGACATTTTGTAACTCATTAAGCTTCATTTTTGTAACCTAGAAAAGAAAAAAAATAATACCTAATTTACAAAGAATCTTTTGAGAATTAAATTGACAATGTAGCTGAAATTGCTTTGTAAATGTTTAAGTATGTTACGACTGGATAGATATATTATTTTCCCAACCAGGTAGCAGAGTCTGCTTGTTTGTTTCCCTCCAAACCTAGTTCCTAGAATATATGTGAATTTTTGTTGGTGTTGCTATTGCTTTGAATGTCCACTCAAAGTCCACAGGCAGAATACACTGTAAGCAAAATTCTTTAATAAATAGTGACCAAATACACACACACACACACACACACACACACACACACACACACACGAGTTTTTAACCATTTGTGAATGTTGGCTAAGTACTTAAGTATAAAATCTATATAACAAATCAGCAGTTAACCTTAAAGATTAAAGAAAATAAAGCACAGAAAAAAAAATAAATGGGTGACTGCAGAGCAGTTGATCCATTCTGTCACAATGCCAAATATCTCTTACTCTATACTTCTGGATATTATTAAATCTGGCTTCAAGGGTTCTCTGTCTCTTTCTCTCATTTTCTTTCTCTCTTCTTGTCCCAATCAACATGCTGTCTGCGATGCTCAATTACTGGACAAATGAAACTTCCTGTCTTGTTCTGCTCAACCACTTTCATAGCAGTGCTAACAGATGCTCTCATTAAGACCCTCAATGGGAAATCATGAACCAAGTATATTCTGTGTCCTTCTTGCTTTTCAATTTTCCCTAAAAAGAGAAACCATCTGTTTTTAACCCTTTTAAAATTGTAAGGTTTTTTGTAATGTCAGTCTTGCATTTACTTTAATAATGAACAGATATTTAAACCCTAAGTACAGAAGTTTAATTTTACATCATAGGTTGAGTCACAATTTCTGATATTATTTTTGGATTTTAATTGTACATATACACAGTAAGAATTGTGCTTGCCTGATTTTGCCAACTGCAACTTTAGCAAATAAAATAAAATTGATAATACTTCTCCTAAAATATATTGTGATAACTTTCAAATTCTGAATAATTATAGCTTATGAAAACCTCAGACATTACATTGTATATTATAAATACTAGTGCCCTTTATATTTACATATAAAATTATCAATACTAGTCTATTGAAATTAAAATACAAAACTAAACAAAAATATAGGGATATGGACCTTGAGTGTATATAGAAGATTATTGAAATAAAGAAATATCTCAGAATTAATTCAAAATATATGAGATGTGTTAGCACTTATATTTTCATCCAGAAAGGTCACTATTATATGTTAATTTAAAATAATATATATCATTATTCTGTCATATTAACGCTGTAGATCATGAACACAACAGTAGTTTAAAAGACAGAGGAAAGAGTTTTGAGAGCTAGACAGAAATTTCAGAGAAATTGTCAATTGTTCCTATGTTTTTGATTGCTATATTCAAGCCTGCAATTGCACCAACCTCCAACAGAACAAAACAAAACTTGATCTGTTATTTCATGTCATTAGTAAACAGGAATTTTATTTGTATTATTCACTGTTTCTGAAGTAAAATCAGCATTCTTCTTCTGCCTCTCCTTCCACAAGTTTTCCTCTTTTTGTCAATTCTTTGTTTTCTGGAACTCTATAAGTGAAAGTGTCCTGGCATTCCAATATTAATTCGGATTCACCCATAACTATGATACTTTCCAGATTGTTGACACCGATGATTCAAAAAATGTTTATTTTCAGAGACTTCTGTTCTGACTAATGGACATTTCCATTTTAATATTGCCAACTGAGTCTTAACTCTTTTACTTTACAGTCACATTCTTCCTACTCACATTTATTCATATATAACTCAATAAAGAAAATCTTACCCATTGTTCTGTTATTTCACTCTTCTTCAGACTTATTTTTTTCATATTCACAGAATTTTGGAAAAGAATCTAAAAATCTTTTGAAGAGATTTCATTCTTAATATTACAAAAATGCAAGAATAATACCACTGTATAATATGTAGTGTGTTTACACAATTTGTCCATTTGTCCATCACCATATAACTTGAAACATAAAAAGTCGATTGAGTAAATAAATAAAGAGTGAGAATAATAATGAACAGTAATTATGATGGGATATAACAACAAAATAAAATGTAGCACTGTGTGTGTTTTATATTCTGCTGTAATATATTGCACATTTCACATCTTCAAGACTGAATTTTTCTCATAGTTCCATAGCGTTCACATCTAGCACAGTTCTTGTTAGATTAAAATTAGCAGTTATAGCATTTTTTGGTGCCTCTATGGGAGAGTCTATTGCCTTTCCTTTTGTAGTTTTCAGATACTAACTACCTTCCTTAGTTTACAGCTTTTTAATTTTCTCACCATCTTAAAATTCAGCAAAGTTTTATTTCTTTGACTACTCTTGTATAATCACCTTTTCTTCTCTTTCTCTTCCCCTTCCTTATTTTACTTTTAAGGTCCCTTGTGTCCACATTGAGTACACATGAATAAACTGCTCCACCTAATTAGCAATTATTAATTCCATCAACAATCAAATTTTCCTTGCCTTGAAATGTGGCATATTCTCCTATTCTGGGAAAAGAATGTAAAAAACTTTCAAAGACATCTTTTTGACTACTTACAAAACCACAATAACATTACCATTTTATAATAAAGTACAGTGTATATAAGAATTGAACTTTACAATCACTGAAAAAAATAAGGTATAAAATAAACAATCTTGTTTTTAAGTCTTTAAACCATTATAAGTTTATTTTTTAATGTATTGATAAAGTATAGATGTGTGCATTTACTTTTAGTCATTCTGCTATACTTTATTGGCATGTGTATTTGTTTTTATACGAGTACCATGCTATTTTGATTACTCTAGGCTTATATTTTGAAATCAGGAAGTGTAATGCATTCTTTCTTGTTCATTTGTCTCAAAATGAATTTGGATATTTAGGTTTCTTGTTATTTCATACAAATTTTAGGTTGCAATTCTTATTCCAAATCTTAGAAACCTTTCATCTTTTTTCCAACTCAGATTGATGTTAGCTTGGTATATATGGCCTTTATTATGTTCAGGTACATTCCTTTCATATTTAATTTGACTTGAGTTTTTATCATAAGGGATTTTAAATTTTATCAAATACTTCTTCTTTGACTAATGGGATATTTGTGTTTTCTCCATTAATCTGTTAATATAGAATATCATGTTTGTTGATTTGAAGATGTTGAAATATTCCTGAATTCCTGCCATAAACCCAACTTGATCATAATAAATAAACTTTTAATTTTTATTGTTATGTTGGAATCAATTCACTAATATATTTTGAGGATCTTTTTATTTATGTTTATTAGGGATATTAAGCTGTAGATTTCCTTTGTGAATGTGTTTTTATTAATAGTAGAATAATTACAGCTTTTTGGAATGAGTTTGAGAGAATTTCTTCTTCAATTTCTTGAAATAATTTTGGGAATTGCTATTAGTTCTGCTTTAAATATTTTGTGATCTCAGCAGTGAATCTATCCAGTCTTGAACTTTGATGAAAGACTCCTGATTATTGATTTAAACTTACTATTCACTTTTGGTCTGCTCCTGTTTTCTATTTCATCATGATTCAGTCATACTAAGTTGCATGTGTCCAGGAATTTCTCTAAAATTATCAAATTTATTGGTGTTTGATTGTTCACAAATTTTTACATCTCTGTGGTTGTAATATTTCCATGTCTTCTTTTTCATCTCTGGTTTATTTACTTGGATCTTGTCTTTTTCTTAATCTGGATAAGGGCTTTTTTTTAAGTATTTCAAAGAACCAGCTCTTTATTTTATTGATCATTGGTACTTTTTAAGTCTCTATAATATTTGCTTCTGTCTAATGTTTATTATATCTTTCCTCACATTTGAACTCTATTTTTCTTGATTTTGGTTCCTTGTGATGAAGCATTGAGTTTCTTATTTGAGGTTTTTCTGCTTTGTTAATGTAGGGATGATTGCAACAAATGTCATTTTTTAATTGTTTTCTGCTATATCTATTAAGCTTTGGTATATTATATCTCTATTTTAAGTTATAACAAGATTTACATTAATTTCTCCTTGTTTTATTCATTGATTCATTGGTTATTCAAAATTAAGTTGTGTATTTCACGTGCATTTGTGTAGATTCCACAGATTTTGAGTTATTGATTTCTAGTACTATTACATTTGATTTGGGAGACATTTGATTTCAATTTTCATAATATTTTTGAGATTTGTTTTGTGGCTAATCCTAATATACCTTCTGGAGAATATCTCGTGTGCTAATGAGAAGAATGCAAATTCTGCAAATGTTGGAGGAAATATTTTATAGATGGTTATTAAGTCCATTTTGTCTGGTCTACTCTTTCTTCATTAAAATTCTCTCCCTTCCACTCCCTCCCATTTGCCCTATCTAGAGTTCATCTAGTCCTCCCATGCCCCCTGCCACCACATTATAAATCAGTATATTTAATCAGAGAAAACATTCAGAATTTGATTTTTGGGAGATTGGTTAACTTCACTTAGCATTATATTCTACAACTACATCCATTTACCTGTAAATGCCATGATTTTATTCTCCTTTAATGCTGAGTAATATTCCATTGTGTATATATACCACATTTTCTTTATCCATTCATCAGTTGAAGGGCATCTGGGTTGATTCAAAAGTTTAACTATTGTGAGTTGAGGTGCTATAAACGTTGATGTGGCTGTGTCCCTGTAGTATGCTGTGTTTAAGTACTTTGAGTATAGACCTAGGAGTGGAATAGCTGGGGCAAATACTGGTTTCATTCCCAGTTTTCCAAGGAATCTCCATACTGCTTTCAATATTGACTGAACCAATTTGCAATCCCACCAGCAATGTATAAGTGTGCCTTTTTCCCTATATGCTCATCAACACTTATTGTTGTTTGTATACTTAATAGCTGCCCTTCTGACTGGGGATAAAGTCTTAGAGTAGTTTTGATTTGCATTTCTCTAATTGATAGAGATGTTGAACATTTTTTAAACATTTTTTTAACATTTGTTGGTTGATTGTATATCTTCTTCTGAGAAGTGTCTGTTCAGTTCCTTGGCCCATATATTGATTGGGTTATTTGCTTTTTTTGTTATTGTTTGTGTTTTTGGTGTTAAGAATTTTGAGTTCTTTATACATCCTAGAGATTAGTGCTCTATCTGATGTGTGCATAGTAAAAATTTTTCCCAATTAGAAGTCTTTTTATTCTTCTCACTGATTTTTTCTTTTGTTGAGAAGAAGCTCTTTAGTTTGAATCCATCGTATCTATTGATTCTTGATTTTAATTTTTGTGCTACAGGAATCTTATTAAGGAAGTCAGGGCCTAATCCAAAATGATGGAGATTTGGGCCTAATTTTTCTTCTAATAGACAAAGTGTCTCTGATTTTATTTCTAGGTGCTTGATCCACTTTTAGTTGAGTTTTGTGCATGGTGAGAGTTAGGGGTTTAATTTCACTTTGTTGCATATGGATTTCTAGTTTTCCCAGCACCTTTTGTAGAAGAGTTTATCTTTTCTCAAATGTATGTTTTTGGTGCCTTTGTCTAATATTTTGTGGCTTAGTCTCTGTTTCATCTATTCTGTACCATTGGTCTACCAGTCTATTTTGTTGTCAAAACAAGCTGTTTTGTTACTATTGCTCTGTAGTATAGTTTAAGTTCTGGTATAGTGATGCCACCTGCTTCACTCTTCTTGTTAAAGATTGCTCTAGCTATTCTGGGTCTAATACTTTCCCAGATGAATTTCAAGACTGCTTTTTATTTTTCTATGAGGAATGTCATTGGGATTTTGATTGGGATTGCATTAAATCTGTATAGTGCTTTTGATAATTATGGTCATTTTGATGACATTAATTCTGCCTATCTAAGAACAAGGGAGATCTTTCTGTCTTCTGAGGTCTTCTTTAATTTCTTTATTTAGTGTTCTGTAGTTTTGGTTATGGAGGTCTTTCACCTCTTTCATTAATTCCCAAGTATTTTATTTTATTTTATTTTATTTTAAGGCTATTATAAATGGGTTAGTTTTCCTCATTTCCCTTTCAGAGGATTTTTTACTGATATACAGAAATGTCTTTGATTCAAAGGTGTTTATTTTATATCCTGCTACTTTGATGAATTCATTTACTACTTCTAGAAATTTTCTAGTGGAATTTTTTTGGTCTTCTAGGTACAGGACCATATCATCGGCAAATAGTGCTAAATTGAGTTCTCCTTTTCCTATGTATATCCCTTTAATTTTGTTCATCTGTCTAATTGCTCTGGCCAATGTTTCAAAAACTATGTTAAATAGAAGTAGTGGAAGAGGGCATTCCTGTCTTGTTCCAGTTTTTAGAAGGAATGCTTTCAATTTTTCTCCTTTTAAAATGATATTGGCCTGGGGCTAAGCATAGATATTTTTTACAATGTTGATATATGTTCCTGTTATCCCTAGCTTTTCTAATATTTTGAACATGAATGGGGGATGTATTTTGTCAAATGCCTTTTCTGCATCTATAGATAATTATATGGTATTTATCTTTAAGTCTATTGATGTGATGATTACATTTATTGATTTTCATATCTGAACAAAACTTGCATCCCTGGGATGAAATGCTGCTCCCTTCCCCTGACTCAGGCAAAGGCAAGGCCCTACTGAGGTGGATGGCACAAGGTGTCCATCCTCTGGAGGAGCGCAACATGTTTCTGGGGAAGGGATGGTTTGCTTTTGCACTTCTGTTAATAAGTATAATTGTAACTTCTCATATGACCATTAAGTATGAAGGAAAAAACATGACTTCCCAATTAATGCAACTACTTCTAAAGAATAAATCTGTTTGCTTAAATGCAATGATTCAGCTGTGGAATGTAAATTGTTAATGTTTAATAAGAAACCCCCTGTAGGAAAAACAGTCAAGGAAGTTTTTGAGAAATTAAATTAAAATCTAGAGAAGAAAAATTAATATTAAGAAGACAGATTAGTGTTTAGTACTGGGCAACTTGTTCTTGTTCCTGTGCACAATGGCTTGGTGCTCTTACTCTTGTTTGATTAAAATTAATATTTCTCTTTTCAAGTTAACCACTTGCCATAACTGCGCTTTGGTTCTAGTCAGTAAGTCAAGAAAGAATAGTAAAGGTATAGGCCAATAGTCTGGGACATTTCTAACTATTATTAAGAGCTAACTAAGCAGAAACAGCTCAAAGCAAAACACGAACTGAAAGTAAAAATGCTTGCTTATGTATAAGCCAAGATACATTCTTCTTATCTAATTGTAGCTATGTAAAATTTTGTTTCTTTGAATAATGATTCCTGTTTTATAACCACAAAATACTGTGAGCCTGCCAAAATGAAAAGTATATATGATTAACTTCACAAGTAAAGGATCAGATTCAACACCTTCACTTTTGTGTCTATGTTGTTTCTCCTCTGCCTTTCACCCACTCCTCACCATCCATTCTCTCCTGAGACACCCTGCTGAGCTGAACTCTGACAATGAAACTTACTTGTTCCTGGTGCACTGTCTTTTTGATATGTTTTTGTATTTGATTTGGAGATATTTATTGAGAATTTTTGCATCTATAATCATTAGAGATATTTGTCTGAAGATTTTCTTCTTTGATGTATCTTTGCCTATTTTGGAAATCAGGGTGATATTGGCCTTATAGAATGAGTTTGGAAGCGTTCCCTCTTTTTCTATTTTCTTAAATAAATTGAAGAGTATTGGTGTTAGTTCTTCTTTAAAGGTCTTGTAGAACTCAGCTGTATATCCATCCAGTCCTGGCTTTTGTTGGTTGGTAAGCTTCTGATTGTGTCTTCTATTTCATCACTTGAAATTGGTCTGCTTAAATTGTATATATCATTCTGAGTCAATCTGGGAAAATCATATGTTTCTAGAAATTTTTTTATGCATTTGAGATTTTCTATTTTATTAAATTACAAGTTTTCAAAATATTTTCTAATTATCTTTGGTATTTCTGTAGTGTCTATTGTAATATTTCATCACATATGTAATTTGTGTTTAAATTATTTTCTCTCTGAATTTAATTATTTCCTCTCTTTTACTACTTTTGGTGTTGATATGTTCTTCTTTTTCTAGGGCTTTGAGATGTAATGTTCAGTCATTTATTTGTTAACTTTCTCTTCTTATAAGAAATGAACTTGATTTAATGATTTTCCTCTTAGAATTTCCTTCACAGTGTCTCAGAAATTTTAATACATTGTATCTGTGTTCTCATTCACCTCTAATAATTTTTCAATCTCCTCCTTGATGTCTTTTGCAACCCATTATTTATTCAATAGCATATTATTTAGTTTCAGGTGTTGGAGGAACTTTTATTTTATCATTGATTTCTAATTTCATTGCCACATAGAATTCAGGCTAGTATCTCTGATTTTTATATTTGCTAAGAGTTGCTTTGTGGCATAATATATGGTCTATTTTAGAGAAGGATCCATGTGATGCTGAGAAGAAAGTTTATTCACCCATTGAAGGATGAAATCTATCTATCTATCTATCTATCTATCTATATTCAAATATATATTATATAAGTATATATAATATATATAATTATACATACTTATATATAATATATGTAATTATAATTATATATAAGTATATATAATATATATTTGAATATATATATTCATATGTGTGTGTGTATATATATATATATATATATATATGTGTGTTATTTATTGTGTTATTGAGTTCTATAGTTTCTTTTTTTTTAATTGATTGTTCAAAACATTACAGAGCTCATGATATATCATCTTTCATACATTTGACTCGATTGGGTTATGAACTCCCATTTTTATCCCAAATACAAATTGCAGAATCACATCGGTTATACACTCACATTTTTACATAATGGCATATTAGTGACTGTTGTGTTCTGCTACCATTCCTATCCCCTACTATCCCCCCTCCCCTCCCCTCTATAGTTCCTTTGTTTAGCTTTTGTTTGGAAGATCTATCCAGTAGTGAAAGAAGTGTATTAAAGTCACCTAGAATTATTGTGTTGTGGTCTATTTGACTCTTGACTTTAACAAGAGTGTGTTTAATGAATGTAGATGCTCCATTGTTTGGAGCATATAAATTTATTATTGTTATGTCTTGTTGATGAATGGTTCCCTTAAGCAGTATGAAATAGCCTTCTTTATCCCTTTTGATTAACTTTAGCTTGAAGTCTACTTTATTTGATATGAGGATGGAAATGCCTGCTTCCTTCCATCATCCATATGAGTGTATAATTTTTCCCAAACTTTCACCTTCAATATGTGGATGTGTTTTTCATGAAATGAGTCTCTTGGAGGCAGCATGTTGCTGGGTCTTTTTTTAAAATCCAATCTGCCAGTCTATGTCTTTTGATTGGTAAGTTTAAGCCATTAATATTCATGGTTATTATGGAGACATTATTTGTATTCCCTGACATTTTTGTTTGTTTATGGTATTTAACTTAACTTCGTTTCTCCTTTGATTAGTTTTTCCTTTAGTTTAATACCACCCTTCACTGATTTTCATTGTTGTTTTTAATTCCTCTTCATGGACTATTTTGCCAAGGATGTTCTCTAGTGTAGCTTTCTAGTTGTAAATTCTTTTAACTTTTGTTTATCATGAAAGATTTTTATTTCATCATCAAATCTTAAGCTTGATTTTGCTGCATATAAGATTCTTGGTTGGCATCCATTTTCTTTCAGATGTTGGTATATATTGTTCCAGGATCTTCTGGCTTTGAAGATCTGGGTTGAAAAATCTGCTGATATACAAATTGGTCTCCCCCTATATATGATCTGATTCCTCTCACTTGCAGCCTTCAATATTCTCCTCTTACTCTGTATGCTAGACATTTTTATTATAAAGAGTCTTGGTTTAGATCTATAGTAAGTGTGTACAACAATTGTAGGAGGTACCTTGAGATAGCAGCAGAGGTGCCCCAAGATGAATGTAATGTGTTTCACAGATGGGGCTGAAAAGGTAGGCCTTACATTGGCTTTGGGATTACTGCTCTGAGATGCCGCTGCTTCTAAACCTGTCTGTTGTCCCAAGGTAGAGGCTACTGCATGCAGAAGGCTATGGGAATGGCTTCAGTGTGTCAAGATGGAATTGGGTTAAACCTGGCCTCCTAGGAGGTGGTGGGTGCATATCCAGGCTTTTGCTGGGCCTGGGCTCCCACACAGTTCAGTAGAGGGGCCTGAGCTCTGGAGAATCTATAGATGGCAAGATGGACCCAGGCCTAGCTTGGGCCCTGGCTCCCACACAGGTCAATGAGCAGATCTGAGCCAGGTCTGAGCTCCAGCAGGTGGGGAGAATTGGTACTGAGATCCCACGGGGGTCTGCCAGTGGCGGGATGAACCTGGCCCTACCCTGGGCCCTGGCTCCAGTCCAGGTCAGCAAGGTGGATCTGCATATTAAATTTTTGATGACCCATTTTGTAACTTCTTAAAACACCTGTTTCTTAATATATTACTATAGTAACATTTTAATTATTTTGGTTTTGATTCTTTATACTAGTCATATAAACATGGTGAGTCATTCGAATTCACCAAGCTTACAATATTAAAGAATTTCAAATTGGTCTTTATACTTATGCTTTACAAGTTTTGTAGCCACTGATGTATTATTCTTATTCATGAAACTCTTTCAGTTTGAAGAAACTGAAACTAAGAAACATCTAAAAGTAAGCATAGAATAAGTGATTTATAACATTAAAATGGGCAAAATTTTCTTTTCTTTCTTATTTTGATAAAACCATGCAAAAATAGAAAGCAGAAGTAAAAATGGAAAAACTAAAAAGCCCCAGCATAGCAAACAAAACAGAATAGATTGGAGAAAATAGAATTAGAAAATATTTGGAAATTCTACAACTGATAATGGATTAATATCCAGAATATATGAAGAATCTCAAACAAATCAATAGCAGAAATTTAAGCATGGGCAATATACATAAATTGATATTTCTCAAAAGAAGATATAAGAATGACCAATAGGCTTGTGAAAACAATACTTGTCTTCTTTAATCATCAGAAAAATGCTAATCAAAACCTGCATTTCAGTAAGAACAACAGTTATAAAAAACAAAACAACAACAAAAAACAAACAAAAAATATTTTTTCTTGCCCTTTAGGAATCTTGTTAAGGAAGTTGGTGCCTGTGCAAATATGTTGGAGTGTTGAGCCTCTATTTTCTTCTAGCAATTGCAGAGTTTTTATCTTTTTTTATTGGTTTATTAAAAATCAATGATTTTGGAATGCCTTACAATTCTTATTACACATATACAGCACAAGTTTTCATATCTCTGGTTATATATAAAGTATATTGACACCAATTTATGTCTTCATAATGTACTTTGGATAATGATGTCCATTACATTTCACCATCCTTGCTAACCCCCTGCCCCCTTCTTTTTCCTCCCACCCCTCAGCCCTATCTAGAGTTTATCTAGTCTTTCCAAGCTCCCCCTCTGTACCCCACTATGAGTCAGCCTCCTTATATCAGAGAAGACATTTGGCATTTGTTTTTTTGTTTTGTTTTGTTTTTTTTTTTTGTTTTTTAATTGGCCAACTTCATTTAGCATTAACATCTCTAACTCTGTCGATTTACCTGCAAATGCCATGATTTTATTCTTTTTATTGTTGAGTAAAATTCCATTGTGTATATATGCCACTTTTAAAGAATTCATTCATCTACTGAAGGGCATCTAGGTTTGTTCCACAGTTTAGCTATTGTGAATTGTGCTGCTATAAACATTGATGTGGCTGTGTCCCTGTAGTATGTTGCTTTTAAGTCCTTTGGGCATAGACTGAAGAGAGGGACAGCTGGGTCAAATGATGGTTCCATTCCCAGTTTTCCAAGGAATCTCCATACTGCTTTCCATATTGGCTGCACCAATTTGCAGCCCCACCAGCAGTGTATGAGTGTACTTTTTGCCCCATATCCTCGCCAATACTTCTTGTTGTTTGTATGCATAATAGCTGCCATTCTTACTGGAGTGAGATGATATCTTAGAATATTTTTTATTTGAATTTCTGTAATTGCTAAAGATGATGAATATTTTTTTTCATATATTTGTTGATTAATTGTATATCCTCTTCTCAGAAGTGTCTGTTCAAGTCCTTGGCCCATTTATTGATTGGGTTTTTTGGGTTTTGTTGGTGCTTAGCTTTTTAAGTTCTTTATATACTCTATGGAAATGAGGAAAACTACCCCATTTACAATAGCCTTTAGCAGGAAGAGTGAAGCAGGTTACATCACTATACCAGACCTTTAACTATACCACAGAGCAATAGTTACAAATACAGCATATTATTTGCTCCAGAACAATGAGATGGAATCTTAGACACAGAGACAAACCCACATAGACATAGTTATCTCATTCTAGGCAAAGGTGCCAAAAACATGCATTGGAGAAAAGATAGCTTCTTCAACAAATGTTTTCACTTCTATACAGAAGGTAGACCATAAATTGATGCAACCATTATGGAAAGCTGTATGGAGATTCCTCAAAAAACTTTGAATAAAACCACCATTTTACCCAGCTATCCTACTGCTTGGTTTATACTCAAAGGACTTAAAATCAGCATACTACAGTGGTGCAGTCACATCAATGTTCATAGCAGTTCAACTCACAATAGCTAAACTATGGAACCAGCATACATGCCCTTCAATAGATGAATGGATAAAGAAAATGTGCTATATATACAAAATGGAATATTACTCAGCCTTAAAGAAGAAGGAAATTATGACTTTTGTACGAACTGAAGAATATCATTCTAAGTAAAATAAGCCAAACCCCAAAACCAAAGGTTGAATGTTTTCTCTTATAATTGGATGCTGACTCATTATGCAGAGGGGGTAGGGAAAAATGAAGGAACTTTGGATTATGCACAGGGGAGTGAGGGAAGGTTAGTAGGTATGTGGATGGGGAAGGACAGTGGAATGAGATGGACATTATTCCCTGTATACATGTATGATTACACTACTGATGTGAGTCTGCACCATGTAGAGCCAGGGTAGTGAGAAGTTGTGCTTCATTTGTGTACAATGTGTCAAAATGCTTTCTGCTGTCTTGTAAAATTAATTATAACAAATTAAAAAATATTTAAATTAAAATAGAAGAATGACATTATGGCATTTGCTGATAAATGAAGAACATAATGGTAACTGAAATAAGCCAGACTTAGAGTCAAGGATCAAATATTTTCACTCCGACGCAGAAGGTAGACCATAATGAAGGAAAAAAAGAGAAGTGTAGGAGAAATACTCTGATAATAGAACAGAGATTAGTGGAGAAGAGAGAGGAAATTGAGAGGAGGAGAAGAGGGAGAAGAAAACAAACAAACAAAAAAAATGGTGAAATGAATCTGACCAAAGAGTCCCATGTATATATATGATTAAACTATAGTGAGCTTTGCCTTTGTGTGTATCCATAATGAAGTAGTTAAAAAAAAAAAACTATAAATAATAAGAAAGACCAGTAGAATTAAGGGAACAAGATGAAGGAGGAATGAAGGGAAAAGGGAATTACTGGGGACTGAATTGGGAAAAATCATATTTTATCCTTATGATTATATATATAATTATATCAAAATGAATCCCAACACTGTGTATAATTATAATGCACTTAGAATAAGAAAATTCAATCAAACAAACAAACAAAAAGGTAAAAAATGCTGCCTATGAAGGAAAAAAAGAAATGAATATTAAATATGGTTTGTAGTAATGTAAATTAATATAACTATTATGGAAAAAAGTGTCAACTTTTCCAAAAAAAATGTTTAAAATAAAGCTATGATATTATTTTGCAATCCCATTACTGGTAATATATCTGAAGTATATGAAGTCAATATGTCAAGAAGATATCTCCACTTCTATGTTTATTGTAGCATTGTTCAAAATAGCCATATAAGGAAACAACTTAAGTGTCCTACAGCTGATAAATAAAGAATTTTTGGGGGATATGTGTGTGTTTATAAATATAAAATTTCTAAGGGGAGACATATATGCATGTGTATTCATACACACATCTGATATGTATAAATATAGTATATATAATATATATAATATAGAGTATACATTATATATATACACTATAGATACACTATATATATAGTGTACATATTGTATCTATAGATTTTATACTATGTGTATATAATACACTATTTGTTTATAAGTGCGACTGTATGTATGTACATATATGATAGAATATTATTCAGCATTCAAAAAGTTTAAAGTCCTATTATTTTTTAACATGAATGTAGGTTATTATATTAAGTTAAGGAAGTCAACTACAGAACACAAATACCATATGGTATTATGTATATATAGAATCTAGAAAATGGGATCTCAGAAATTTTTAGGAACAGTGGTTAACAGAAGTTAGGGGGAGAGAAAGGGGTAGGGAAAGATGGGAAAAATTTGATCAATGGGTACAAAGTTGTAGTTAGGAGAAGTAATCTCTGTTATTGTAACAAAAGCAAGGGGGACTTTATTTGATAATGATGCACTATGTGTTTCCAAAAATGTAGAAGAAAGAATTTTTAATGTTTTCCCCATACAAGAATAATATATTGTTACCTTGGTTTTAGCACTATAGAATGCATTTAAAAAATCACAGCTACCCCATAAATGTATAATTTATATGTGTCCAATAAATAAATAAATTGTTGGATAATCTACTTTCTTATAGATATAAATAATATGTCAGTTTATTACTTCATGAAGATAATCAAAGTAATACTCAAATAGTATTGTTCAGGAAAAGGGGAAGTACATCATTGAGAGAAAAATACAAAAATGCATTGTTAATATAAGGAATGGAGTAAAATATTCTAAAAATAGCAATTAATAGATGAATCATAAAGCAAAAGTTACAGGGCTTATAAAAATGAAATTTAGATAACCACATTCATACTCAAGACAATAAGGCAAAAATCAAAATGAAAAGTATATATTTTGCAAATATAATACTCAATATGTTAAAAATAATTTTATAGTTAGTCTATGAAAAATGCAAATAATCAGAGAAAATGCATAGCAAAATTTTAAAAAGTAATAATTTTAAAAAGCAAAAATATTTGACATAAGGACTTCCAATTTAATGATTCTTTTAAAAATAAAAGATTCTTCATGTATGTTTTAAAAATTGATTCTTTTTTATTTGTACGTGAAAGTAAAATCCAATTGGATAAAATTATACATGCATAGATTATATCATATTTTAATTAGGACCCCTTTTGTGTGGATGGACATAATGATGGGATTCACTTAAGTATTTTCATATATGTACATAGGAAAATTGTGTCAAATTCATAATTTTAAGTTATCTAGAATTTGAACTTAGTATTACTATATGTCTACTAGGTTTGAGCAGAAGCCTAGAAAATTTCTTAAAAATTTAATATAAAATTGTTGGTGGTATTTCATTACACTTTTGAAAAATGAAAAATCTAAACTTTCAAATCTGCTGTTTTCCTTTACATGAGGAGGTAAATATTCTTAATTATCTTTTTAATATCAGAAATTTCTACCACATATCTGGGACCTTATAGGATAGGGGCGTGTTTCCTATTAGTATTTTTTTTCAATTCTGCGAAATTCTTTTAGAAAACATTAAAAATATCTATTATTAGGATAGTTATAGTAAGAAGCAACTGGAAAAAAATGATAAGAGAAGCAGTGTGGAAATTAGTTAGGGGTTATCATGAGGAGCTCTGTGCTCCCAAATTACTTCAGGATGTTTTATTTAACTGCATTATCAAAACAAACAGCTGATAGAGAATGATAGTCCAATATTACTTCCTTGTAAGCACTAATAGAAATAAATAAATAACATTAGTTTTAATAACAAAATAGTGAAATATAATATTGAGTAAAAAATGTTTTAAAATTTTTAAAAATTTTTCAGATGTTAAAACAATGCATTAAATTGATTTTCCTCACATCCACCAAATGCATTTCCAAGCCCACCTATGTTGATGTAGTGTATATTTTTGTTTTATTTCACTTTATTTGACAAAATCAATAAAACTCACTTTAATGCAATTTTATTTCTGTACAATGAAAAACTATGCATGGACATAAAAATTGCATTTTAACAAAATCACTCTAACAACTTCCTAAAAATCTCACTGATAATAGAAAATAAATTTTTAGTTTTATTAATGTCAAAGATGACCTTTAAAAAATTGCTAACAAACTTTAATTATCTAAATAACATCTGTCCAGAACCTCTTGCTTTCATTCCTCCTTTTCTGTGTAGTACTATTTATTTTAATTATGAAATTTGTCTCTTCAGGAATACATTTTTCCAGGACACTTGTGAAGAATTAAAATTCATTTTAAGAGCTAAGTATGCCTAGAAGTCCTAGGCAGGTTTAGATAACAAGTTGGGTATTTTGTCATTTTCTGTGTATTATATAATATTTTGCCCTTATCTGCCTGAATAAAATAAAGTGTATTGCTTCCAGCCTTTTCATCACAAGAAGAATAAAAAAATGTGATATAATAATATTTTCCCTTAAAATCATATTAGAATAGATTCAGTTTGTTTGGTTATTTGGTATTTGTTGTGCATTGCTGTTATTATTTTGTTTCTCTTAAATAAAATATGAGGTGAAAAGGATAAGAAACCACAAGTAATTTGCACTTTAGGAATTAAAGATGAGCCTCTCATCAATATAGTAGTTCTAGATAGTGAATATTTGGATTCATTTGAGTATTATCAGTTATCTTTTTATAATATTTTTGTGAGTGCATATGTGTGAATTATTCAGCTGATTTATCTCATATATGTCTTATTTTACATCTTCTTAATAGTTAGGAAGATTAAACATATTTGCTCTTTATATATTTTCATTCTGTCTATATCTCTAGCATATACTTAGCTTAGTCCACTTTATCTGAGAATTTGAATGTTTCCATTTTCTGGTATTTTCTATAATGTAAGGTTGTAAATGAGAACTGAAGACATTCAAAACATCAGTTGTGTAACTGAGGTAAGACATCCTGGAGAAGAAAGTATGTCCCAGGGTCCCAATCTCACTTCTATCACCACCTTCCTCACAATTGACTTTTTTGTATTTATAACCAAGAAAGGTGCCAATGACTAGTTTTTTACTTCCAGATGCAGAAGTTTTATGTCTTTTTATTTCAAATATAAGCTTTTTATTTTATATTATTATTTTTATATCATTATTTTATTATTATTATTTTCTATTTTTATATTATTATTTTCTTTTTATTTCAAATATTTGCTTTTAACTTTTTTTCACATTACACATACACACAGAAACATCCCTTAAAGAAAAGCTACTGATATGTGTTTCCATATCCTATTCTTTGAAGACTTCTTTGTAGTAGTACAGTTAATGGTAAGGTGGTTGGATTTCTGGGTGCTCCTGTGATAGTTCCCTCAAGTTCACAGCATTCAGACATTCCTAACAAATTTGTCCTGAGGCACTTGACTTGTGAACAGATGGCTCTGTGGACTTTTCACCACCATATGAAATGGCTAAGTTAATCATTATTCCACTTCACATTGACTACTTTGCATGTGTCTTTAAATTGATCTCTTTCTCCCTTAAAAACAGAGTTGAATTGGTTACACTAAATGCTCTGTTGTTATGGTTTAGATGTGAGACAATGCAAAGAGGTTCAGAGAAGAAATGACTCTCATAAGGGCCTTAACCCCATAGTGAATTCATCTTCTGGTGGGATTAATTGAGTGGTAACTAAAGGCAGGTGGAATTGTGGCTGGAGGAGGTGGGGTACTGGGTGCATGGCTTTTGGGTATATATTTGTATTTGGAAAGTGGAGATCTCTCCTTCTTTGCTTCCTGATTATCATGTGAGCTGCTTCCCTCTGCCACACTCTTCTGCCATGTTGTTCGGCCATGCCTGGAGCCCTGAGGAATAAAGCCAGCTGTCTGTGGATTGAGACCTCTGAAACCATGAGCCCTCAAATTAAGTGTTTCCTCCTCTACAATTATGCTGGTCAGGTCTTTTAGTCACAGTGGTGAAAAAGCTGAATAAAACTTCTGGCCTCCTGGGTGATTGTGTCTGCCTAATTCATCTTCCCTCATGAATTTCTCTCCCACTTTCCAATTTAAAATGATATAATAACTATGATACCTAGATTTCTCTGTTCCTTCCCTATTTCCTCTCCATAGTCATCTCAACTGATTGGATTTTTATCTCTTATTATTTAATAGAATGAAAGAATGCTTTACAGTTACTAGTGGCCTTGTCTTCCAAATTATTATCTTAGTCATTTTAAGAAATTATTTTCACTCTTCAGAGAAGAGCTTATAATAATCTTCATTCTTTGTCTTAACATAAAATTTATTAAAATTCATTTCTCCAAAATACTTAGTTCATAATTTTCTTCATGTGATGCATAAGGAGTAATCCGTAGAACACACAGGTATCCTACCTCTAGGTCAAAAACTGCTCTTGTATATTCTCTTTTTTGACAAGCCAAATTCACTCTGTCCTACAGCTCAGAATCTTCTTGAATAATTTGAAAACAGTTAAGATGTCAACTTCCTGTCTTAAAAAGGCTTGTAATTACAATGGTCAAGTTTAATTTGCCTTTAACCATTTGAATAAATAAAATATCATATCCATTAAGTTTGCACTGATGAAATATTCAGCCTTTATAAACATTTGACTGTGAAAAGGAAGAGGCAGAGAAGATCAATGAAACAATTTAAAACAATCTGTCTATGTATTAGGGATTTCTTTAAATACAGCATCAACTGTACAAAGGTGAAAGCTATAGTCTCAGATGATATACATATCACAAGTTATTGACCATGGTGTAGATTAGATATATCAATACAGTGCAAAAGTCTCATACTAATGCTCATTGGCATAGATCATATTGACAAAGTTCTTATGTTAGAATTTCACAAAAGTGTTTTAGAGACAGAGAAAAAGGAAAGAAAGGGAGCAAAGATGAAATAAAATAACACGCACAAAAAGGATATGTGAATTTAAACCCTATAATTTTACACATAAAGAAATAGAAGCAAAAAGGGATGAGACTTGCTGTACAAAAGCCCAGCAGGCTAACGGTCAGCAGGAAGACAGTTCTGTGGTAGACTGAACATAAGGAAGGTCATTGTCAACTTTCTATGGTGAAATGAAGTATTTGAGACAATTAACTTAAAAAGAGAATAAAGATTATTTTGGTTCATAGTTTTGATAGTTCCATTCCATGAGCCATTGACTCCATTGTTCTGATCTTTGATGTGGCAGCACATCATGGCAGGAATGCATGGGACAGGAGAACTGTGTATTTCAGAAGCTGACAGCCAAGAGACAGAGGAAGAGGAATACTCCAGGTTCTCACAGTTCCATGAGGACCATCTCCTAAAGGGCCACAGCACTCCAATAACATCACTCTGAGGCCAATCCTTTAGTACATAGAACTTTGGGGGAGATTTAATACTCAAACACAGCACAAGTTGTCTGCTGAAGCTCAAAGTATGACTACACTTATAGAAAGCACTGTATTTGCCACTAAAATTTCACATCAGTGATTGAAATGCCTGATACCTCAGGTTTTTCATAAAATGAGCATTATGGCAAAACATCTTTGTGGGAATGTTATAAGAATTAAAAGACAAAAATGCTCATTCTGTTCATGACCTTGTGGGCACAACCTCAGTACTGTATGCTATTAGCCCTCCATACCACCAAAGTCTCAGTCCAATTTTTGTTTGTATCTTCTGGATAGTAATTATTGATCTTAAAATAAAAATCATAAAACTATGGAAATAATGTTTATATAAGCAGTATAAATATTTATGTATTGTTAGTTTTATATCACTAAATCCCAAATGGACAATTTGCACATTTAATATTATTTTTCTATATCTCTTGGCAAAGGCTTTTATATGTGCAGAATTTCTGTGTTCAACTCAGCTCTTCTAAGTACTTCTTTTCCCTTCTTTTTCTTACCAGCATTCTCAAAGATGAATAATACTTTCTTTAAGACAATATTTCTACATCTAAAGCCTAACAGACATTTCGCTTTTCTTTGTACCCTCTGTAAAAAGCCTTTCTAATGGAGAATACTTGTCTTTGCATTTTGCATTTTCCCTTATCTAAAGAGAGGGCTGCCTGCAGGAAGTCCCTTTGAGTTTTAGGAGGTTGCTATAACCTTGTTTGTGATTAGATTACCAGCACTCTCCTGCTTTCCTGCACTGCATATCTAAAACTCTAATGAAATGAAAATGATCCAGACAATGACTTTTCCTAAGATTGTATGGGGTGGCCCGTGGGTCATTATTCTTTTCTCAGAAAGAAAACACATCTCTCATTTTTACTTCAATATTATTTTGAAACACCATATGTATTTTTAGTTTTCTTTCCCTTTGACTTTAAGATACATAATGGAATAGTTTAATAGTTTAAAAGGAAAGTAAGATTAAAGCTGAAAGTTTTCCCAAATCATAAAGGCTAATAATTTACATCTTCTGACAGAATTCTTTAAATTTGTGTGTTTTCTCTAATGTTTGTATCATAAATATTTAACCTTTTAAAATGTGTTCTACCACTTGCTAAGAACTAAAAAACAAAATGCAGTATGCAAGCAATTGCATAATAAATTACCATTCTACCAAAAACATCAAAACAAATGTCACTGGCTTGTAGTATCATCAAACTAATGCACAAAATGTTAATTTTTCTAGTTGATTCAATAGTATTGAAATTATTCATATGAAAGACTGCTAAGTGGATGTTTACACTCTGGCTTTGGAATGTAATGTAAAGAATTATAGGAATTCAAATGATCAGAGTTATAGTGAAAAAATGACAAACAGTCTTGGGTCTACTAATGATGGTTCTTTCAGGGGATAAAAATGACCTTGAATTTTATGAAAAAGAATAAGGATTTGAAGAAATTATAGAAAACCTTCTTTCCCAACTATATCAGAGAGAATACATATACTTTAGTTTAATTTTGTTTGTTGTCATTGGCATTATTTTACAAACAAAGTCAGAATTTGGGAAAGGGTGGCATTGAGATAGTGTGAATTTAAAGTGACATAAAAGGTATCAAGAGAGCAAAATATTTAGATGAATCTGGAATGGTATATTCCTGGTCACTAGCTCTACAGTTCACAGATGACCATTAATCCAAAGAAAGAAAGAAAATAATCCAGAGAAGCCATCAGAAAGAGAAATTTGCAATATTTACTCTGTCTTCTCATTAAAATTATGCATTCTTATTGTGATCCACATTCAGGAAAGCAAAAGAAATGGAAAATTTGATAAATATGGAAAAATATTATACTTTGAGAAAGAAGCCTAATGAGAAAATTCACATAATTTAAAATATACGGGAACTTTATTTTTTCCAAACTCTTTGGTGCATGATTTTTTTCTTGCTACAAAATTCTAGGAAGTTCAAATGTGGGAAGTTGATTTACTATAATGTGGATACTTTAGTAGAAGTCTATAATGCCTATCTCCATGATGCACCTACAGGGAAAAGAATGTAAAATAAGAATGAGAGTGAGTTTTAGACTCAGAGGCAAAATAAAATGCTGGGGGTTTTATTTGGAAAATGAAATTGGCATTTGCCAATTCTGTGCAACCATCTGTTATAAAATAACTTTACCAAATTTAAAAATCTACTTGGCTTCACAAATGTTGGGGATATGAAGGCAGGAGAATAGAGAGGGGAAAGAAAAAAAACTAGGTGAAAAATTTCCATAGAAAAGCTATACAAGGAACAAGGAGACATAGAGTGTTGTGACTTCCTTAGTACAAACATGGAACTGATATTATTCAATGCTGTGACAACACTGTATAAACCTGTGATTAAGACTTTATTTACTAGGGCCAGGTGCATGCCTATAATTCCAGCAGCTCAAGAGGCTGAGGCAGGAGGATCCAGAGTTCAAAGCCAGCCTTACCCAAAGTGAGGTGCTATGCAACTCAGTGAGACCCTGTCTCAAAAAAAAAAAAAAAAAAAAAAAAAAAAAGGGCTGGGGATGTGGCTCTAAGCAACTCAGTGAGACCCTGACTCTAAATAAAACACATAAAAAATGCTGGGGATATGGCTCAGTGGCTCAGTGGTTAAGTGTCCCTGAATTCAAACCCTAGTATGAAAAATTAAAAAAACACTTAATGAATCAATTAATTAAAAATGGAATAAAATATACCTCATAGAGTGGTTGTTGGAATTAATGATTTTTTAAAATCTTGGGAGAAATTTATTCATAGTGGGTTCTCAGTCAGTATTTATATTTGTTAAAATTTTTGTTCTTTGATCAAGTCTAACATGCACAGTTTGTATCTATAAAAAACTTGTAGAAAATATATGATGGATAATATTGTCATTTTAAATAACATGATGACCTGGATCATACTTTGACAACTAGTGTTCTTTCTTTAAGGTACATGAGATTATGACGAATCCTACCCAGATTAAGTCTTATATTCTATCTAACATTTTTATTTGTTTGTTCATTTTTACTACTAATATTATTAAACTTAGTATATCTTAAATTTGAAAACTAAAATGGAACTAATATTATGCAAAAATGGTTAATGCAAAGTTATTTAAAGTACTGTGATTAAGTTTTTTCTAAGTATGTCTTTCTCACTTGGAAGCCTTCCTCCTGGAGTTTGTGAAACATTCTGACATTGTCTTTACTGAGCTCCTATTAGAAGAGTAATGGAGAGATGTCCATGGAGAATTTCACTGCTTTCCTGGTTTGAAATTTTATTACCTCAATTCTATAGCAAAACTCTCATTTTGCTGAAGCACATTGTGCCTAACATGCCAATAAACAGATTGTGAAAGTTCTATTTTCTGAAAACTTCTTTTTATGTAATTATCTTTATAGGGTCTTCGTTATTACTTAGTAATTTTGTTGAATTTTATAATTATAATTACAATTATCAATTATAATTTTTTCTGATATTTAAAATTAATTTTTATTGCTTTATAGCATCATTTTTCCTTGTGGAAAGATTTTAGTCTGATTATTTTTTGTTTTGTAGTCATTTATTTTATTTTTCTTGATTTTGGTTTATTTGGGTTTTAATGTTTTCTTCAAGGAAGCTTTTATAGTCCACTGAGTTCTGAAATATCTGAAACACAATATATTTATAATACTTTTTAATGAATTGTGTATGTGTATATATTTTTTTGTTTTATAAGCTAGTATTTTTTAATCTATAGAATTTTATCTTTAATTCTGAGGAATTATCTTGTACTATTTCTTTGATTATTTTTTATTCTTCTAGAGAATGAGTGTGGCTGTGTTCTAAGCCAGATAACAAGTTCAGATTATTCTCATCCTTCATTAATTATCCTTCTTCCCCTCTCTAACTCTGAGGACATTCATTCTTGCCCATTTGATGCAAACATTACTAACTCTCTTATAAAATGTTTGTGACACGCTGAGAATTAGTATATGGTAGCTTAAGCTAAATGAAACTTTGTTATATGACTAAATGTTTGTATCTATAAAAGCTTGTAGAAAATATATGATGGATAATATTGTCATTTTAAATAACATTTTGATACTACCTAACCAAGAAAGAGAAAGGGGAATTAATTTTATTGGAAATCTGAAAAATCCAGTATTATACTGTGCTGACCAGAAAATAAGTAATAATAATAATAATTCATAAAATACCCACAAAAAAAAGAAGTACAAATCTCAAAAAGTTCATAGCCTATTAGGGCATGGATACATGAATAAATGAATAAGGTTAAGGTTATATTTATGTGCTATAAAATAAATGAATAAAAGTCATGCTGATATTTCATAGAATTAATCCATATATTTCCATGTTTGAAGAGTGGGATTTGAGAGGTGTTGTATTTTAATAGTTTCTGAATTAGTCATTTATGGTGTGGCAAGGACATATATGAAACTGAAGTGTACATACCATGAATCACAAACATACTGCCTAAGATAATCATAATCTTGTTAATTATAAAACTATAATAATCTTAGTAATTTTAAAAATATTCCTAGATTTCTTCACTTGGTGATTTATGGAGCAGAACATTAAAATGTTGAATGTATTTGGAGAATAAAAGTGACATGAAATGTTTATCAGCCTTGAATGTCAAGCTGAAGAATGTATTGTACAAATTTAGAAATGGGGATTTGAATGAGTCAGAGTAGATAAATATATTTTAAGAGGGTAGTGTTATTATCATTGAAAGCTCAGCATTAGGAAATCCTAAGAAATTTATATACTAAAAAATATTCACTGTATTTCTAACACAGAAATCATATAATTAAAATTACTCTTAAAATTTGATATGTCATCTATTCAGTTTCTACTACTTAGTACAAGGGAAATGACCAATACAACACTAGAAATATACTCTTTTCATATTCTGGAATTGCAAAGATGATATCACTTGTTAGGATTCTTTAAATGATTAAAATCACTTTGGAACTATTGCAAAGACTGCTCAAGATATTGTGGTTTTATTATTACATATATGCCATGTGAGAGTTTAATGTTTTAGACTCTATACAGTTGATTTATGTCAACATATTAGCATTATTTTCTTTATATATAATTTCTATATATCTAATTTCTTGTAATTAGGTATATATGGCAGTAGAATGCATTTTGACACATCATACATAATGGAATAAAACTTCTCATCCTTCTGGTTTTACATGATGTAGAATTATACCAGTTGTGTAATCATATAAGTACATAAGATAATAATGTCCAATTCATTCTGCTAAGTTTATTTTTTAAAGGGGGTAGGTGTGTAAGCATTTCTAGGTTTAATCTTTGGAGAGAAGCAAGTATCAATCCAAATGGTATAGAATTAACAAAAAAAAATGTTCAACATGCCTTTGACTTGTTTTAGTGATATATTGTATCTCTAGATATTAAGAAAATATAATGTAGCATAATTTCATAACTGATGTCATATGGCATTACTTGAGCTAATCAAATAAAATTTTTCAACTTCTATCTGCCTACTGTTTGTTCCATCTGTTTGCTTGGTTCTCACCATATATTTTAGCATATGAAATTCACTTTAATTTTTTAACTTTTCAATTTTTAACATTTATTTTCATGCATATTTCTGCAAATGTAAACTTGAAGGAAGGTCACTGAAAATATAAAAACTTGGATTTTTGATGAAAATATTTGAAAAACCTATATTTAAACACATAAATATGGATAACTCACTTTTTTTCAGAATCACCACTACCTAAATGTCCACCACCTATGTGGCAATAGGTAAAAAAGAACATTTGCTTTACTTTAAATGTGTTTGGGATCCATTGAATAGGAAGTGGAAGTGAGACAGGGGAGATTTGTGGGTTTTGATTTCAGAATGCCCTCGAACTACTAAATGTACTGTAGAACTTTATCTGGACTCCCTTTTATCTGAAGAACCTAAAAGAGTGAGATAGTTGTTCCTTCTCAGTATTTGGGATGAACTCAATACTCTCAGGTTAAAAAATTGTAGAGGAGTATTTGCAAGGGTTCTTCTCCACCAGGAGATCCCTCTATCAGTAGAACAAGCTTATACTGCTACTAAGCATATCCTTTCTTAATATTTATAGTTTATATAAAACTGTCACTGCTATTTTATGTCTGGTAATTTCATATGTGAATATATTCTCCTATATCAATTTATTACTTTCACATCTCATGATTTATATCTTAAATTTTATAGTAAATTAATTGAGAGCAAACATCATTTAGGTGTTCAATTAATGTGGTATTTAACTCTTATTCCATAGTCTATGACTGTTCCTTCCCAAAGTTTTTCAATTCCAGTGTTACATTTTTTGAGCTATTCTGTCAATATTACTTTTATTTATTTATTTACTTATTTTGTGGTGCTGAGGATTGAACCCAAGGCCCTGTGCATGCAAGGAAAGCACTCTACAAACTGAGATATATTTCTAGCCCTTAAGTATTACTTTTGATCAATGTAATTATATCAATATATATTTTATTAGCCTATGATAGACTGGAAAAAACAATACCTTTTCTGAAATCATTTCTTGGAAGTAATGATGTCTTTAAAAGCCAAGTGTGTAACTATTTGTATTTCAAATATTTATTTTTCAATATTCAATAAAGAATATTGAACATGGTTAAATTTAACATTATGTATTATAAACATAATTTGAATATTCTAGTTGATATAATATTGAAATGTTTTCCATTTTAGGCACAGAAAATTTCATATTCAGTCAATCAATGGTTATCTATCAATTTTTCAATGTTTTATATCCACAAACATAGAAAGTATAATGATCTTCACTTAACAATTGCTTATGAAATGATTTATGGTATGCTTTACTTAGCATATCCTCTTTTACAGATGACACCTGACATTGTACATTTTTTAATATTAATTCTATCCATTCTTTTCATTGAAAAATCTCTCTTCAAAAAAATGTTCTTTAGAAGGCATTTCAATTTTTCTTGCTTCCTGATTATTATGAAGTGACACTTTAAATGTATTTTTGAATATGTTTTCTACTTGTAAATACAAATTATAGGTCCATGGAAATTTTAACATAAAAAACTTCAAATTCTAATTACTTTCTGACTATACTTGAACTACTAACTTAATCTTTATAAGCCTCAGTTTCCTCTTCTGTAAAATGAATGAAACTAACATCTGCATATCATAAATAAGCAACAATGAAGAATGTTTTGATTGTGATATGTCATTACCATCATGTAAAAAAGTCCAGAATAACCAGAAGATAGGAAAACACTGAGTTTATTCTTATTTATCTAAAGAAGTATGCATCTCAGATTTTAAAAAAATTAATACATAGTAATTTTGTAGGATTTGTCAAGTTTTTGGAACACATTAATCTGAGAAAGATGGAGAATAAAATTGGGATGCTTATATTTGGAGTCTATGTTGAATCTTTCAATTTACAGACTTGGTTATATGTGGATCACAATGTAGTGTTTTAGAATTAGAACATTTGTTCAATGACATCCTTTTCAGATTTGAACGGTTTGATGTTAATTTTGAGGGAGAAGGCAGAATTCTGGAATGGAAAGTGAAATTGTTATCAACATTTAAAAATTCCAGGCAATACTTTCCAGTAATGGTGAAACCATGTTGATATAGTAGAAAATCAAAGTTAAATTAATGTGCATAGGACAATCTCTGGCCTCAGATGGATTCAGGTATTAGCGTGTTTCCTTGTGCTCATTCTCGAAGCTGAGCTAAATGATTTACCATTAATATGTGGAATCATAAATAATCCAGATAATTACCATTACCACATGAGGTGTTATGCTCTTACCTCAAGCTTCCTGGTGTGGTTGTTCAAATCTCCACATGTAGCAGGCTTTCAGTATGTGTATGTGATTACTGAACATGATGCCCCACTGCCAGACAAAACCAAAAAATTACTAACGTCAAGATCTGAGAATATCAATATAGAAAGATATCAAGAAGAAGAATATTATCTAAATTTATAGCCCATCCCAGATTCCAAGAATGCCTGATGTAAACTAGGAGAAAAGATTCCATCCAAAATCTAAAAATCCCATGAAAACAGATTTGGGAACATATTTTGTTCTAATTTTTAAAAATTTCTTTCATTTTGATTTTCAGATCGTTTTTGTAGAAGTAAAATCCCAATGAACATTGCAGGACTGAAAGCACAACATGCGTTTCCCTTGAAAGGCAAAAAATTATATCTAAAGTGGTTCTCCCATGAACTACCGCTTGTTCAACTTCTCGAGTGTCCTAGATGAAGGTGTCTATGGTCTGGGTCACACTGATCTTCTCCAAACTATTGCACAGTGAAATTCATCCTGTTTTATGAGCCTTTTATATAGCATTAGTCAAAAGCTTGAGTAGAAAAGAAAACAATCCCAAATTACCCTTGAATGGTTAGGATGTTGGTTCTTAAATAGAGACCCATTATATTTTACTTCCTGAATTAAGTAATTTATACTTTTTTTTTAAAAAAGTGTATAAATTGGTAACAAAAATAGGACCCTGGTGGTGTCAGAAATGCCTTACAAGATGAAGATGGTTTATCAAATTTGTACCAGTTAACAATAATGACCAGTTGACTATTGTACCACAAATCTTGTATTAGGCATCTGCCACCATAAAATGCTTACCAAAGCACCTCAAAGAGAACTGTTAAATTATATTGTGATGTTATGTACTACTTTTTCAGAATATTCCAGTGTTTGGCAATTCAAGTTTGCAAAAGTAAGATCTTTAGGTAGATCTAAAGCAAAAAAGAAGTTAAGTCTTAACTTGTAAGATCTTTGAAAATGAGACAGGTTCCAAGCATGTACCATCTGTTCTCTCTTTTCTGATTTCTATTTCTTAAATGTTCTTTTACAAAAGCTAGTTCCCGTGTAAGGTCCTCAATACATACTTAACGGAATGAAATGATCTAGTTTTCATCCTATCCTGTGATAAAACTTTTCGGTTACTGGATGGCTGGCCTGTTATGGTATTTGCCATTTTTATGATCATGTATAGGTTAAATCTAATTAACTTGGAAATCAACTCATTCATTACAAATAAAAAAAGTAGTTTTAAAGGAAGTTGTTGGTCCTCAATAAATATGTATAAATACAACAAAATTTTTTGTATTAATTAGTACTCAAGTTGTGGATTCATGCAAAAGAATGTATGAACAAACATTAAAAGTAATATTAAGAAAAAGAATTGCTTTAATGGTTAATAGAATTCAAGGTAGCCTTCAACCCACATGGAAAGAAGGTAGCTATGGAAATGAAGAACAAAGGAATGTAGGTTAAATCATGCTAATCTGCCTTTTTTATGTGCTTCTTCAGTGAAAGCTCTCTATAATTCTGATGTTTCATTCAGAATATAAGGTCTCCAGGTTCTGAGCCATTCAACGTTTTTGGTTTTTTTTTTTTTTTTAAGAGAGAGGGAGAGAGGGAGGGGGGGAGAGAGAGAGAGAGAGAGAGAGAGAGAGAGAGAGAGAGAGAGAATTTTCATATTTATTTTTTAGTTATCGGCGGACACAACATCTTTGTTTGTATGTGGTGCTGAGGATCGAACCCGGGCCTCACGAATGCCAGGCGAGCATGCTACAGCTTGAGCCACATCCCCAGCCCCTCAACGTTGTATTGACAGGTGTTGAGGTAAGGCTTCTCACATTTATAGATAATAGCTCCCAGGACATTATTTGAGTCCCCTGAAACTTTTTTCCAAGTCTTGCAATGTGGTGATGTTGGGAGCCACTAATGAATTGTGGGCTTGTCTAAGCCATCTCTAAGCAGAGATGTGCCCCTTGGAGAACCCTCAGTGTCATCTCACTGCTTTGACACCATTTCGGTGGCAACAACCTGCTCAAAGAGAATTCTGTGATGCCACGGAATTTGTTGGGTCAGACAGCCAATAAATAGGTTCCAATGCAACTCCCTGGGTTTGGAAAGAGAGACAATTGTTTAAGTAGCCCTGGGGCACCAGCTGCCTGCAAGAGGAAGAATTACCAGGACTGTGATAAGGCTCCCTTCAGACCAATTTCCCCACAGTGTCTGGCTTCTCCTTTACCCTGAAGAACTCTTCCTCACAATAAATCCCTTTGATCTGCTCTCTATAAATAAAGCACACTGAGCCTCACTTTTTGTTGGAGATCTGACCCATCAGGTACAATCCTCCCAGCAGGCCTCCTCTATAAAACTATTTTCCTGTGTCTTTTATTCTTTATAAATTATTTCAGACTTTTAATTTCTCAGCCAGCTTACACCTCTGTGAGGTTTTCTGATCCATCATTTGTGCAAGTCACAGTGACATGATGATGTCTAGAAACAGAGAGACCTTGGTCCTGCCTATTACAGTCACATATGGAAATAGTTAATGAGACCAAGAAGGAGTTCATCACATTGTCATTAATCCAGTGGTAATTTAAGGCACAAGAGTTTGAGAATCTTTGGGTTTTGCTACTTTAGGTTTAGAGTTACATTCATTCACTTCTCTGAGAATTAAAAGCTTTTTTTAAAATTTTTTGCAACATTCAAAAGAAATGAGTAACTGTCTTTAGTGGGCTCCCAAGGGACAGGTTGAGATTCCTAGGGAGGATATCAAAAAATCAAGTAAATGTCATTTTTAGAACTCAGGCAAAGATTTTAGTTCATCTTGAAAATAAGAAAATAGTGACACATATGCAAAACCATTAAGCTGATACTTAAATGAAATCTCTTTGAATATGATCAAGGGAGCCCTGAGATTTGTTTTTTTTTTAAATGTCCAATCTTTAGAGTTTTAACCAAAATTATACTGATAACTAATTACATGTAAATGACAAACAACCTCAGAAATGTTAGCAAAGATTTCCCATCAATATTTAGTGAATGCCATGCTTCCTTGTCTTGTTTAGGTGGGCTAGGGCCAAGGGCAATTTCATGTATAGTTGGTGATTCCATTTTGTTGTCTAAGCAGATAACTTTGAGAAATAGTCCCATGAAGTTTTCATTCATACTTCTCCCGGTATTTTTTTTTCTGATTCTGGAGTCTATTGCTGGTATATTAATACAGGTTATTTACAGCTGTTCAAAGTTTTTTCTCTTCGAGTACCATCAGGGCAAAGATGTTAGTAAGAGCTCTCTGTCAAAATGAGCAGCCTACGCATTTTTTCTCATCCCCATTTCATTCCCCACCACCTACTGCAGTAGCATGAGTGTGCACAAAGTTACACAATGTGTAGAGTGTTCTAGAATGAGGTCAAGAGCCCTCCTTGATCCTAAAGCATTCCAAAATTATGATACATGCCCAAAGTGTACTTATTACTAGTGTCTCCATTAACCCTCTTATCTTTGAACTGATAAGATCTGTGGAGGGGGAGGATTCCTGCCTTCTGGGCAGATTTTGCCTCTGGCAAGAAGTCAAATTCACTGGATGAAGTGAGATCTGTCAGAGGTTCACTAACTGAGGGTTTCCGGTCTCAGTCTTAAGATATGAACAATTAATTGTAAGTCTTGACATTGTAGAGGCTTTTTCTAATAAATCTATCTGAATCATAGCTCAGGAGAGGAGGTTAGATAATTGTGAGTTTTGTCTTCTTCATGTAACAGAATTGAAGTAGCAGGGCTTTAAGTATTAAAATGATGAATAGACATGAATAGGTGAGAAAATAATAGAATTTCCTAGAAAGTAGGGCAACTGGTTGAGAAATATTGTGTTTTTATTAATCAACAAGCATAAAGTGGAAGGAACCATCAAATTTAAAGAAGATTCAATAATCAAATTGGCAGAAGCCTCTGCTAATTTAACTAGGGCTTATTATCTGTAAAAGAAGTGGATATGCTCTTGCCTCTGGGTCAGGAAAGATATAGGTAGCTATGGGACTAGGACACTAAGTGAATGTCCAAAGGAGGTCTCATGTATAAATAGGTAGGAATGTTTATAATAATTACATAACCACATGTCAGATAATTTAAAGAGCTAACTCACACACACACACAGACATTCACACACATAGACACACACACACACACACACACACACACACACACACACAATCTGTCTTTTAGATTTTTCATGGAATAGAATCTACTATCAAGGAAAAGGACTTGGTTAAGTCACATAGCTTTAGTGATTTCAGAAAAAGAGAGAACCACTGCTGCTATAGTCAAGAAAACAGTGATTTCTGTAACTGTCTCCATTCTATTGGTTTGGTAAACTCTTGATATGCTTATAGATTGTGTAAGGCACTTATAGGCAGAGATGTACCTCCTTTTGGGTAATTCATGTCCTAGGAAGAATGAAATTTATTCAGAAAAAATGTGTAAATTCACTTTGGAAACAAATATAATCTTTCTAAATTAAAAGAGCAAGTACTCATATAGATTAAGTATTACAACTATCATTATTTAAAGAAGAAACCAAAATGGTCACATACATATACATATTGAATAAGGAGAGAAACACAGACCTTTAGAACATGATAATTTAGGTATTATCTAGATTTGTTTTTGTTTTCCCATTAAAAAGGAAAGCAAAAACAGGCTATATTGACCTAATTCTGAAGAGATACCCAAAAAAAAAAAAGAAAAAAGAAAAGAAGCAAATAAAGAAAAAAAAGAAAAGAAAGAACAGAGATATACAACTTTAAAATATGTAGTCAGAAGCAGTGTAACAGGATGATTGTCACATTCTAAACAGGCTTACATGTGTTCCCTGTTCAGTGTATTTTTGACTTGTAGAGCACCTATAAGAACAAGAAATGAGTCAAGAGTTCTTTTCCTACTATTTGGCTTTAGACTATTGTTTTTTATCACTATTTCCCCTGATTTAAGAGCACATTTTGTGAGCTTGCTAGGGATTTACATGTGTCCCTGTGAACATAAATTAGGACAGTAGGAGTAATCTTACCTATGCAAGTGGACTTTTCCCCACACAGGTCAGTACTCTTTTATTTGGGTTGGGTTGAGGCCACAAAGACAGCAGTTAGTCAATGTCTATATGATCTATAACTTATTATTGAAGAGGAAAGTTCTTAGGGAAGTTGAAGAAGAAACCATAGGAGAATATTTAAAGTGTCAATTCCACTTGCCCAGTAAACGCCTCATTACTAAATTAGTGGGTGTGCTTGCAAGCAGTAGCCAGAATGATCTCTTTTCAAAATTGTGAAGTAAAAAGCAGGATCAGGAACACAGGGGAAGTCTGGGGATTATCAGAGGTACCCACAGCCTGAGTGAACTTACTGGCTCTGAAGGACAGTGCGTTGGACTAAGGCAATGATATAGCATCCAGATAATCAAATTTTTCCACAGTTATCCCAAACAGCAACAACAACAAATTTTCATATTTGTTTTTATTTCATAACTTTATTTAAATATATTTCATGTACCATAAAACTGACCTATATAAAGCTCCCACTACACTGGTTTTCACACATTCACAGAAGCTGTATTCAGAAAAAATAGTACTATAGAACACTTTCCAACATACCACAAAAACTTTTGTACATTTTAAATGTCTATTAAATTATAAATTCTCTACCATCCCTTACTTCAACCCCAGACAACAGTGGATGTAACTTTAGTATGTAATGGATTTGCTTATTCTAGAAATTTCACATAAGGGAAATCAAGTAATATGTGGCTTTTGTGATTTTTTTTTAATTTAACATACTATTTTGTGGAAAGCAGTGACTTGGATCATTGCCTCGAATTGCCTCCTGGATGCAGCTGCACTTGCTTAGGGAACTTTCTGTGCAAGGGTGCAAGAAAAAATTGCCCGGTTGCTGTGGTGATGCCCTGCTTGAGGAGGTTCTGGGAAAGGCACAGAACTATCAGTCTTGACCCTGAATTCATACACCAATTGTCATGGATAGAGAATTATGAGCTGTCTAGATAATTATAACAGCTTGCCAGTGTTTTGAACTTCATGCCTGACTTCTTTGAATAAACTTTTTCACAGAAACCCTTTTGATGATAAAACTTATATAATAGACATGCTGAGCTAGCTATGAGTCATTGTTCCTCCATCAGAGGTTGGTGTCCCACCCAGTCCCAGCTTTGTCTCTATGAATGTTTGTTTTTTCTTTCTTAATCCCGTATCCCCCACATTTTTCAGATTTCTAAGGTTCAACATGTAATACACTATGTTCAACATTTATCCATGTTTTAGTATGTGCATGTCCTTTTTTATTTCCATGTAATATTCTATTGTGTAGATGTATCATTTTTTTAATCCATTCAGTTTATGGGCAGGTGTGTTGTCTCCACCTTTTGGCTATTATGACTATTGCTTTTTCTATGCGCCTTTGTACACACATACATACACATACCCACAAGCTCAAAAAAATCCTTGTATTCATATACAAGTTTTACCTTGGCAAATGTTCTCACCACTGTTGTATATAGCTTAACTAGAAATGTTGGGTCACAGTACCTTGGTATTGAGAACTTTGAGGAATAACAAAATATTTTCTAAATTGGCTGCACAGCTGACGCTCAGTGTGTGAGTGTTCCAATTTCCCTACATTCTAACCAGCACTTTTTATTTACTATATTTTCTTTTTCAAGTCACATAGTGAGTGTAAACTGACATTTTACCATGGCTTCAATTTGCATTTCCCTAAAAATGAATTAGGTAATATATCTGTTCATATGTGTATATTGGCTATTTGTTTACTCTCTTTGAAAATGTCTTTTTAAATTATTTGCCCACATTTTAACTGAATTACTTATCATTGTACTCTCACTTGTTAATTACCTAATTAGAAAATTTTCTTTCATTTTACCTAAAAAGAAAATATTTTATTTCATTGTTCAGATTTCTTTTCATGTTCTCAATCATATCTTAATGTATAATTTTTGTTTTAATTTTGATGAAAATCTAGTCTTTATGATTTTTCTTTGTTTGCTTTTGTAAACTTCTCAGTCACAGTTTACAAAAATTTACATCCATGTTTTCTTGTAGAAATTTTATAATTTTAGCTATTACATTTAAGTCATTGATCCTTACTAAGAAAATATTAGTGTAAGGTGTGAGACAGGGTATACAATCATATTTCACCTGTAGATATCTACACAGTTTGAACCAGCATCAAATGTTAAAAGACAGTCATTCACCACATGTTTTAGTATGTGTATGTCCTTTTTCATATTTGTTTTTATTTCATAACTTTATTTATGAAATTGAAATATCTTGGTACCCTGGCTGAAAACAAATGACCACATATTTAGTTCTCAATTCTAGTTAAATATGGACTCTTAGTTCTAGTTTATCATCTTACCTGTCTATCTTTATATAGAAACTCACTGCCTTGATTATTGAAACTGTGAAATGTATTTTGAAGCTAGGAAGAATGAGTCATATGAATGTTAGGTTTATCTTGTCAACTTTTGTAAAAAAATTTAAATATAGTCAAAGTTTGTGTTGAAGATGTACATCAATTTTGGTAGAATCTTAACAATTTTAAGTCATCCAGTCCATGAACATGGAATGTCTTTCATGTATTTATATCTATTTTAGTTTTTTTCAACATTGTCTTATAATTTCTAGCACACAAATCCTTCACATTATTTTGTTAAATATATTCTTATCATTTTTATTGTAGCTATTATACAAAAACATTGTAGTTTCAATTTTGAATTGTGCATCAATTGGCAATGAAAATACAATGAATTATGTATGCTGACTTGAATGAAGTCTATCATGTTGCTAAACTAGCTTATTAGTTTTAAAAATTTAGGTACATTATTTTTGGTTTTGTATATAAGGTTATACTGTTCAGAAAGCAATAACAATCCAGGAATTGAAGAGAATTAGCTCAACCTGATTAAGAGTATCTCTGTAAGCCAAAGCGAATATCACACTCAGTACTGGAAGGCTAAAGGTTTGTCAGGCAAACAAAATGAAAGGAAGACATTTTTACTTTTATTTATGAAAGGGTTTTAGATTTTGTGAAGTGATTTTTCTGTTCCTATTGAGATGATCGTGTTTATTTTGTCTTTTATTTAAAATATATGATGTGTTACAATGACTGATGTTGGATGTTAAATGAAACTGGCACACTGGGAAGAATCGTCACTGGTTAGTTGTGTATGTTTCCTTTTAATTATTGATGGATTTAATTTTTATGCCACTTAGGTACGGATTTTTGTGTATATTCATAAAATATGTTGGTCTGTATTTTTCTTGTGGTATCTTTACCTGGTTTTTCCATAAAAATAATACACAGAATAAATTGGTAAGTATTCCTTTGTCTTCTATATTTTGAAATAAATTGTGAAATTTTGGTTTAAATTTTCTTTGAAATATTTAATAGATTTAACCATTGAAAACTTCTGGCCTCAATAAATTGAAATATAGTAAACTCACAGGTACTATATGTTCTGATTACAATAAAATTAAATATCAACCACAAAAGTAAATTAATGCAATTCACAAATATGTGAAAACTGAAAGCATCCTCCTAAATAAACAGTAGTTCAATAAAGAAATTACAAAGGTACAAGATACTTTAAAATGAAATAAAATCAAACAACTTACGAAATGTTATGAAATATAGTTAACAATTCATACTGTGGATTTTATGTGTATAAAATTATTTTACTGGAAAAGAGGAAAGACATAGAGTTAGTCAGAAGTGAGAGATGCTTTGCCCTTCCACAGGTCTTCCTTGGGCAGGTATACAACTTTAGTGGGATTCCCAGAAAAATCAGAAATTTCGAAGTTCCCAGTTGTCTTTAGGATATCCTTTTAAAATGCCTCTGCATGATCTTCTTTCCTTAGCTGAAATCACAGCCTTAGGTGGCTGAGCTTGCTATTATTTAGGTAATGACCATGGAATGGGATTACCTCCAACCCACATGCTTACCATCTAATGTGCTGAGTTCTGGGTCAATATCAAATACCTACCACACTCTCAGAATAGAGATTTGACTGCAGACTGCAAGTTAAAAAAAATGCTGACTGTACAATAGGTAGGGTACATTTAGTGGAGCTTCAAAAAAAAGCCTGTTTTCTGCTGTGCTATTGTTTTTTGATCATTACACGACTAGGCTTGTGGAGTTGTGGGGAACATCCCCAAACAGAATGCTGTAGAATTTATGGTGTGAGGTTTAATAATTCTGTTAGATAATTTTCAGCTCTATCTGTGGCTTTGACTAATTTCCAGAATTCTAATATAATTAATTTTTATTCCCTTGCTATGTTTTGTTATGGAGAGAGAGAGAACTTACTGAGGTCTTTGCTTCACCATTGTGAAAGTCTATATCTCAAGGTTGTCCTTAATAGGAAATTAGGATTCTTAATTTCCTTAGTATATCTGCATCAATTACTAGTATTATATGTTGTTTTTCTTAGTCAACATGGTGCAGTGACCAACATATTCAACTTTTCATCACTTGTGAGGCTGAATCATAGAAAAAGTTATTTCATGAGGAAGACTTTGAATATAACAACCAGAATATCATGTCCAACTTAGACAGTTTTTGTTTCATTTTGTTCTGTTTTCCCTAAGTACTTCTCTTTTTCTATTTAGTTTGAAGGCTTTTTAAATCACTTTTTGAATCATCCCATTCTGTATTTTTTGTCCTTTTTTTCAATTAAGATTTTCCCTGAAATATGAATTAACCAATATATATCTCAGAGCTCTGGATTAAATATTCTTAGAACTAATTTACATTCCTCTGCAAATTTATTTCTATCTTGTGCAGGCTATGAAAAGTCTTTGATGATAGCTGTCAGTTCTGAGGAATATCAGTTCTTAAAATGTTCCTTCCTTGTTCAAAGAATGATTTAACTATAAGAAGCAATTGAGTTTGGGGACTTTTTATTGTCCCAAAAGAAAGAAAAGCAGTTCAGAAGGAGGGTTAGATAGAGAAAATGTGGGAACCAAAATGGGAAAAAGGTTAGTAATATAAGACATATCACTTCTAGTTCTGGTGTAGAGGATCCAAAAGACAGTTTTAAGATATTTTAAAATTTTTATTTTGCTTGGACAAAGATTTGTTTAAGGAAGTAATTTTGAATATGAATTTCTTTGGGGAGTATTCTCATATGAAAGAACACGCACAATATTTTTGGTATTTTTTTTCCATTTTGTTCTAAACAAGATATTCAAATACTCTTGCTAATAGTCCTTTGATGTTATTTATCAAGGAACTGAATTATATACATATACGTGTATATATATGCATATATATATATATATATATATATATATATACACACATTTATGGATATATTTATACAAACATATATATGTATAGATACACATACATGTATCTATGTGTATAAATAGATATACTCATTTATAAATAGATCATTCATTTACAAATTTAATTCTTTCTTGCAAATATTATCAGGAATAATAATTACATTATTTAGTTCAGTGGATAGCAATGTTATGTTAAAATATACATAATAACTATGTTTGTGCAGATAGTTTTAGTTCTCAGTGTAAATGCCCAGTGGACAATTAAACAAAAATATGCGTGGAGTTTCTTCATATGTAATTACATTTTCATTCATGCAATTATAACAGGAAGATGACTTCAGATAATAATTTAAGGAAAATTTTCTGCATAATTCTGTTCTGCTCATTCTTATTAGGTAAATGCTGTATTAGTAAGACTCTCCTCTCCATAAATGTAAAATATAAATGCTTTCTTAATGATATAGTTTACTATTTTTTTGTTAATTGGGATAACTGTAAAATATATTGTTAATCTCTGTTATTCTGTAAGAAATTTAGTCAAACATAAAGTTTAGTGTGGTGTTTACAGAGACAGTGGACAGACAAAAGGTAATGTCTTGTGACATAGATGTGATGCCCTGAACAAAGGTGACATTGGTAGGAAGTCAAGCACTTAGCTACCAGTGTGTTCATAAGGAAACCCAATTATAACTTTTATCTAAAGTACCCTGTGAGACCTGCATCAGAACCCAGGCCCAGGATAAGTCCGGGTTCACCCCACCTACCAGCAGACCCCAACTGTAACTCAGCCTTAGCCCAGGACCACCTCTGCTGCCCAGCAGACCCCTGCCTGAGCTCTGACCCTGGCTCAGGACCATCTCTTCCAATCTGTATGGGAGACCAGGCCCAGTGTAGGCCTAGGATTGCTGCCCTCCCCCACACACCTGGGTACCCAGACCTAATCAACTTCCATCTTGGGACATTACAGCTATTGCCATAGCCCCCCCCCCCCCCATGCGTTAGCCTCTGCTTTTTGACAACAAACTGGGCCTAGAAGCAGCTGCAGTTCAGAGCAGTCATCCCAAAGCCAGTGTAAGCCCACACTTTCAGCCCCAAATCTGAAAGATGTTACATCCATCTTGGGACACATCCACTGCTATCTCAAATTACCTCTGCTATTGCTGCCACCACCTTTAGTTGCAGAAGCATCCAAGAATCAGATCATATATAGGGGGAGACCAATTTGTATTTGTATCCATTGTGGGATACTGGCAGGGTCTGGAAGCCCAACACCAAGGTGAAGTACAGAAAATCTGCATGGATACTACCAGATTGTAGGGTAGAAACTTTAATATCTCAGATAAACACTGAAAGAAAGGAAATCAAATAGACAACATGAAAAAACAGTGGAGGAAAACGCCCCAATCAAACCAGGATAGTGCAATAACAGAACCCATGGACAGCAAAGTTGATGAAATGTCAGAGAAAGAGTTAAGAATGTACATAATTAAAATGATCTGTGAATTAAAGAATAACCTAAATGAGCAATTACAAGCAAAACTTGATCACTCCAATAAGAGAACAAATACAAGCAACCATTGACCAGGAGAAGTTAATGAGTGTAATGCATTCCAATATTATCATGTATTTAAAAAATAAATAAATAAGAAGATAAGAGAGCAAATAAGGTAGCAAAAGATTAATTCAAGAAAGAGATAGAGATTCTGAAAAAAAAATCAGAAATTCTTGAAATTAAGCATATAATAATCCAAATAGAAAACTCAATAGAAAGCATCACCAACAGAATAGATCACTTAAAGACAGAATGATAGATAATGAAGACAAAGTGTACAATCTGGAAATGAAAGTTGACCACACAGTGAAAATGGTAAGAAACCATGAACAGAACATCCAAGAACTATGGTTTAGCATCAAAAGACCAAATCTAAAATTTATTGGGATGGAGAAAAGCACAGTTTCAAACCAAAGAAATGCACAATCTCTTCAATGAGATAATATTAGAAAATTTCCCAAATATGAAGAATGAATTGAAAAATCAAATACAAGAGGCTTACATGACACCAAATGTACAAACTTACAACAAATCTACACTAGGGTACATTATAATGAAAATTCCTAGTGTATAGAATAAGGAGAGAATCTCAAAGGCCACAAGAGAGAGGAAACAGATCATATATACAGGGGGAGACCAATTTGTATCTCAGCAGATTTTTCAATCCAGACCCTCAAAGCCAGGAGATTGTGGAACAACACATACCAAGCTCTAAAAGAAAATGGATACCAACCACGAATCTTATATCCAGCAAAATTAAGCTTCAGATTTGATGATGAAATAAAAACCTTTCATGATCAACAAAAGTTGAAAGAATTTACAAAAATACAGAGCACCCTCAGAAAAATATCCCAGGGGGAGCAAAGGAAAAACAACAATGAAAATCAGCAAAGGGAGGGACTATACTAAAGGAAAAGCTAATCAAAGGAGAAACTGAGTTAAGTTAAAAACCAATAACAAACAAAATGTCTGGAATTACAAGTCATATTTCAATAATAACCCTGAATGTAAATAGCCTAAATTCATTAATAAAAGACATAGAATGACAGATTGGATTACAAAAACACACACAAAAAACAAACAAACAAACAAACAAACAAACAAACAAAAAAACAACCCAACAATATGTTGCCTTCAAGAGACTTATCTCACAGGAAAATACAACCACAGACTGAAGGTGAAAGGTTGGGAGAAAATGTACCACTCACATATACCTCTTAAACAAGTAAGGGTTTCTATCCTCATATCAAATAAAGTGGACCTCAAACCAAAGCTAGTGAAAAGGGATAAAGAAAGACATTTCATACTGCTTAAGGGATTCATACATCAATAAGACCTAACAAACATAAATATCTATGCCCCAAACAATGGGGCATCTATATAAGTCAAACAAACACTTCTCAAATACAAGAACCAGAGGTTACAACACAATAATATTGGGTGACTTTAATATACCTTTGTCACCACTGGATAGATCTTCCAAACAAAAATTAAACAAAGAAACTATAGAACTCAATAATATAATCAATTTGGACTTACAAGACATATATAGAATATTCCATCTATGAATGAGTAAATACACTTTTCTTCTCAGCAGCACATGCATCCTTCTCCAAAATAGACCATGTGTTATGCCACAAAGAAAGTCTTAGCAAACACAAAAATCAGAAATACTTCCTGCATTGTATCTGACCATAATGGAATGAAATTAGAAGTTAATGATAAAATTAAAAAGAGAAGCTACAACAAAACCTATAGACTAAACAATATCCTATTGAAAAACACATGGATAACAGGAGACATCAGGGAGGAGATAAACAAATTCTTAGAGGTAAATGAGAACTCTGATACAACTTATCAAAATCTTTGGGACACTATGAAGGCTGTGCTAAGAGGAAAGTTCATTGCATGGAGTTTATTCATTAAAATAAGAAAAAAGTCAATAAGTAAATGACCTGTCATTACAGCTCTAAGCCCTAGAAAAAGAATAACAAACACAAAAAAGTAGTAGAAGACAAAAAGTAATTAAAATGAGGGCAGAAATTAATGACTTTGAAACTAAAGAAACAATTTAAAAAGTTGAAAAAAACAAAAAAACTGGTTCTTTGAAAAAAATAAATAAAGTTGACAAGCCCTTAGCCACTTTAATGCAAAGAAAGAGGGAGAAACTAAAATTACTAAAATTTGCAATGAAAAAGAAAATATCATGGCAGCCACCATTGAAATTCAGAAAACAATTAGAAACTATTTTGAAAATTTGTATTGCAATAAAACAGAACATCTTTAAGATACCAACAAATTTCTAGAGGTATATGATCAACCCAAACTGAGTCAAGAGAACATACACAATTTAAACAGATCAATTTCAAGCAAAGAAATAGAAGACACCATCAAAAACCTACCAACTAAGAAAAGCCCAGGACCAGATGGATTCACAGCTGAGTTCTACAAGACCTACAAGGAAGAATTAATACCAATACTCCTCAAATTATTCCATGAAATAGAAAAGGAAGGGATGCTTTCAAACTCATTTAACAAACCTAGTATCATCCTTATACCAAAAACAGGCAGAGAGAGACCAAGGAAAGAAAATTTCAGACCAATACCCCTGATGAACATTGATGCAAAAATTCTCAATAAAATTCTGGCAAATTGCATACAAAAGCGTATTTTAAAAAATGGTGCACTACGATCAAGTGGGGTTCATTCCAGGTATGCATTTTCAACATATGGAAATCAATAAATATAATTCAACAAACCAATAGACTTAAAGATCAGAATCATGTGATTATATCAATTGATGCATAGAAAGCATTTGACAAAATAGAGCATCCTTTCATGTTCAAAACACTAGAAAAACTATGGATAATAGAAACATACCTCAACATTGTAAAAGCTATCTATGCCATCATTATTCTAAATGGAGAAAAATTGAAGCATTCCCTCTAAAAAGTGGAACAAGACAGGGATGCCTTTTTTGCCACTTCTATTCAACATAGTCCTTGAAACTCTAGCCAGAGCAATTAGACAAATGAAAGAAATCAAAGGGAAAAAAATAGCAAAAGAACTCAAACTATCATTAATTGCTCACAACATGATTCTATACTTAGAAGATCCAAAAACTCCCCTAGAAAACTTCTAGAATTAATTAATAAATTTAGCAGTGTAGCAGAATATAAAATCAATAGCCATAAATCAAATGTATTTTTATACATCAGCAATGAATACCCTGGAATTAGGAAATTTTAGAAAATTAGGAATACTACTCCATTCACAATAGCCTCAAAAAAATAAAACACTTGGGAATCAACTTCTACAATGATGAAATGCTTCTACAATGAAAACTACAGAAGACTAAAGAAAGATATTAAAACAGAACTTAGAAGATGGAAAGATCTCCCATGCTCTTGGATAGGCAAAATTAATATTGTCAAAATTACCATACTACCAAAAGCATTATACAGACTCAACGTGATTCCAATTGAAATTCCATTGTCATCCCTTATAGCAATAGAAAAAGCAATCATTCAATTAATTTGGAAAAATAAGAGACCCAGAATAGCCAAAGCAATCCTTAGCAAGGAGAGTGAAACAGGAGGCATCACAATACCAGACCTTATACTATACTTAAAAGTGATAACAACAAAAACAGCATGGTATTGGCACCAAAAAAGATAGACCAATGGAAGAGAATAGAAGACACAGAGACAACCCCACATAAAATACAGTTATCACATATTATACAAAGGCATCAAAAAACACATATTGTAGAATAGATAGCGTCTTCCACAAAGAGGTGTTCTAACAACTGGAAATCCATATGCTCAAAACTTAACTCAAAATGGATCAAGGACCTAACAATTAGTCAAGAGAGCTGGCACCTAAGAGAGGATAAAGTAGGTCCAAATCTTTGTCTCATCAGATTAGGCCCTGATTTTCTTAACAAGACCCCTAAAGCAAATAAATTAAATGAATAATTAATAAATGGGATGGACTCAAACTAAACAGTTTCTTCTCACCAAAGAAACAAACACTTAGGGGAAGAGAGAGCCTAAATTTGGGGAGAAAATTTTTGCGAAAGACACATCAGATAGAGCACTAATCTCCAAGATATATAAAGAACTCAAAAAACTTAAACAAACAAACAAACAAAAACAACAACCAAATTAATATATGGGCTAAGGAGCTAAACAGATATTTCTCAGAAGAAGATATACATTCAATCAAAAATATTTGAAAAATGTATTCAACATGTCTAGTAATCAGAGATATGTAAATCAAAACTATTCTAAGATTTCACTTAACTCCAGTCAGAATGGCAGTTATGAAGAACATAGACAACAATAAATGTTCAAGAGGATTTTGGAGAAAAGGCACATTCATATATTGCTGGTGGGATTGCAAATTGGTGCAACCAATCTGGAAAGCAGTATAGAAATGCCATAGAAAACTTGGAATGGAACCACCACTTGACCCATCTATACCACTCCTCGGTTTCCAAAGGACTTAAAATCAGCATACTATAATAACACAGCCACATCAATGTTCACAGCAGCTCAATTCACAACAGATAATCTGTGGAAGCAAGCTACATACCCCTCAATAGATGAATGGATAAATATACTGTGGTATATATACACAATGGAATATTACTCAGCATTAAAAGAGAATAAAATCATGACATTTGCAGGTAAATAGATGAAGTTGGAGAATATCATGCTCAGCAAAGTAATCCAATGCCCAAAAACCAAAGGCTGAGTGTTCTTTCTGATAAGTGGAAACTGATCCATAGTGGGACCAGGGGAGGCATGGGAAAAATGGAGGAACTATGACTGGCCAAAGGGTAGAGAGGGTGGGGAGGGTGCATGGGTGCTGAAAATATAGTAGAATGAGATGGAACTCATTACCCTAGGTACATGTATGACTGCACATATGGTGTGAAGCTATATCCTGTATAACCACTGAAATGAAAAGTTGTGCTGCAATTGTAAAAAAAAAAAACTATTAATAAATAAAAATAAAATAATTAACAAACAATTTTTTTAAAAATGTATGCTGCCTAGTAATCCTCTCATCTAGAATTCTGTGCAACAATAGTGTGGCATAATGGAATTATTATGGACCCAATACCAGAAAACAGGCTGTGCTCATGCTACAACTCAAGTGTTGGTATCTATAGAAGATGAAAAGTAATTAGAGACATGTTCTTGCCCTAAAATTAGGATAAACTTTAAAGTAATAATAAGTATGATTTACCAAAGATTGATTTTGGAAACATTGTCAAGTGCAATATAAATTAATCCTCTTTTAAAGACATTCCAGTACATAGGAATGCTAAGCAATTTATGCAAAATCACACACAATGTGAAAGAAGCAATTTTGAAGGCATTTTGAAACATTTAAAATAATTTGTACATTTATGATATTTTTGTCACAATGTATAAAAACTTTTTAAGACTTAAAGCTATTAAAATTTTTTAAAACTTATAGTAAAACATATATGAAATGAATTTTGCTGTCTTAACTATTTTAAGCATATTATTCTATGTCATTTATTACACTCACAATTTATGAAACCATTACTATTGTTTCTAAGTTTTTTAATTACCCTACATTATAATGATAATTGAGAAAATAATGTCCATTCATTTTTCTCCTGCATTAGTTACTGTTAAACTCTAATCTGTTACTTTTAATCCTATGAGTTTACCTATATCAGACGTTTCATGTAAGTATAATAACCACATTGTCTTTTTATATCCAACTTATTTCACTTGGCATAATGTCCTCAATATTCCTTCTGTTACTGCATGTATTAAAACTCCTTTCCTTTTTGATGGTTCATGAGTATTCTATGTGTGATAGTATCACATTTTGTTTATTCATTCAGTTGTTAAGGGCCATTTGGGGTGTTTACAACTTTGATTATAGTGAATAATGCTGCAGTGAATATGGGTTTATAAGTATTTTTTCAAGTCTGTTATAACCTGCATCTGGAATGTCCTCTAAAAGCTCATGTGTTGAAAGTTTGGCCCCCAGTGCATCAGTGTTCAGAGGTGCGGCCTTCAGAAAGGTGAGTGGATCTTGGACTTTAATCTCATAAGTATATTAACCCATGGATAAATTCAAAACATGATGGAACTATTAGGAAGTGGTGTAAACTGTAAAAATGAGGTTTAGCAGGACAAAGTGTGGGATTGAAGGCATGCCCTGGAAGAGTTTACCTTGTCCCCATGTCTCCAACTCCTTGTTCTCTCTCTTCTCTCTGGTTGTCATGAGGTGAGCAGGTTTGCTCTGTCAAGATGATCTGCCCCACTGCAGGCTCAGAAACAATAGGGCCAGCCAACCATCAGCTAAAATCTCTGCTGGCCAAGATAAATCTTTTCTCTTTTAAATTATTTTTCTCAAAGTGATTTAAAAAGCTGACTAATACAAAGTCTTGTATTGGGTTTCCTCAATACAGCTATCTGAATTGTTCTTTATTGTTTGCTGGCTATTCAGTTTCTGCCCTTATTTTAACTGTTAGGTGTGATCATGAATTTCTGAAAGTTGTCGATACTTATCAGCATATGGCATCTTCTAGGCCTTGGAGGATTAAGTATTTATTTTAGCCTTCCTAATCTTGCTTTCATGGACCTGTTTTTCCAGAAAAATTCTAGTTAGGTCACTTATTTTCTCTGAGCCCATAAACATCTCTGTTTGATCATTGGGTGATACCCAGATCCTGATTTGCCTAGAGTCCATTTTTGATATGTTGTCATTGTCTCAGCAATAAAGGATGATCCAAACCTGGGTTCACATCAAATCTGCAGTTGCTGTATTCAGATTAAACCAGGGGAGTACTTAGAGTAGTCCAATTTAATATCCTCTCCTTAGGGGTAGGCCCAGATTACCATGTTGTCAGTTACTGTTGAGTTTTGCCTGCTGTTGGGCTGAATTAATAATTGACTCAAAACCAGATTTCTTTCTGTAGGCACCAATTTCTGCCAATGCTGAGCCCAAAGCCTGCCAGGTCCAGCACCACACTAGGAAAGACTAAGGCCTCTGCTGTAATGGCTGCCTGTAATGGAATTGGACTCATTGATGAATGTCAATACAACAAGCTCTAGATGGATTAACCCACAAATCATTTCACAGTCTTCCATTGCCTCACGCATGAACTTTTGGGGGACACTTTAGATTTAAACTCTAAAAGCTTCCATTTCATTAAATGTCCATCATGACCTCTCAGTCATTGTGGTGCGAAGAAATATGTACACCTTGCCCTTGGAAAAACGTAATTCCTAAGATTAAAATTAACTGCTGGACAATGGTTTTTAAGGACTCTGACATTTGAAGTGGAGGATAGGAAAGACTGAAACCTCCTAGAGGAAAGATTTTTGCAATGACTAGAAATATACAATTTAAAAATGAGAAAAGAGTGTACCTTTAAATTATGCATTTAAGTATTTAAAGGAGAGTCAGAGAAGAATTCTCAAAATAATAATAGTAGATATAAGTTCTAACAAAAATTCTATGAAAGAAAATGTCACAACTAATTCAAAGAAAGACTGAATTGTGCAGACTGGAAGCAACATTTTTTTTGTCTTTCATATTAAACTATCTAATCTTCATTATGGCAGGGACTTTTTCAAATGTGTACATTTTTGAATTTCTAGCAAATAGCAGAATTCTCAAATTATCATAGATGACCCATTAAGAATATGATCAATAAATGAACATGTGAATAAACAATTTATAGACTTAAATTATTAAAACTACTTCATGCTGCCTAAATTTTCTATTTTCAAGAATTTTTTAAATTTATATTTCAACTCTGGATGTGTAAATAAATTAACCTTTCCTATTCCCTTCATTCTTGTTCTACATTTTAAATTAAACTCATGTTCTATATACATTACATACTAGTGGTTCTTTGTCTCAGTTTTAAGAATTTCCTCTTCAAACAATGGTATATCCAGCAGCCTTGAAATACTTTCTGAGGTCCCAAGAAGTAACTCAGAGCATAAAAGATATTTTGTCATTCTTCTCTATGAAAACTACAACTTGTAACTTCACTCTAGCTATACTGTTAAAACTTTAGAGACAAGTCAAATTTCATTTTTTTAAAAAAAATTGTGAAAATTTATTCACAGGAATGACTTCTAAATCCTTGAGGAAAGAGTTGACATGGGAAGGAAACTCAAAAGTCATCAAGAACTCTAAGGAACAATTTAGTCATCTATTCAACTGTAATTGTATTGTACTTCTGAAATATCAAAAAATGATTCAATGTAATAAGAAAATTGCTTGATTTCAAAAGAAATACCATATGTACTCAGTTTTCAAAGTGGAAGTCCTTACAACTATATCACCATCTGTATCCCAGCACATATATAGAGGTAGTGGGTCACAAAATGTCTCTTCCACTTAAACAAAACCACAAACGAATCATTCACACTCCCACCCTTTCTTTTACCATATATCATCATCAAATGAAATTGGGTTTCAGAGATTATTCAAAATATAGAAATAAATAATTGTGAAACATCTTATTAACAGAATAAATAATAAAAATTTATACCACCTTTTCAATTGATACATAAAAAGCATTTGACACAATTCAACTTTCATGAATGATTTTAAAAATCCTCCACAAATTGAATATGTGCTTTTTTTCCTATTCAATCATTGTTTTTAGTTACACATGACAACATAATCCTTTTTGACATGATTAGGAAAGCATAGAATATATCTTGTCCTAATTTAGTCCACTAATTTAGCTATCTTACATCATATTATCGAGGATGGATATGGAGAGGAAAATTTCATGTTAAAAATTATCACCAAATAATTCCACTTTCTCTGGAATTGTTAGCATAACAATATTTCTTATTATTAAAGATTTATAGAATTAATTAGTTTGTTCATGTTAGTCTGTCTTATATAGTTAGAGACAAGTCAAATATCAACTTTTTAAGAAATTTGTGTAAATTAACTTACTGAACTGACTAAATTAATTTATTCATTCTTCTATCCATTTATTTTTTTGTTTACATTTTTTAAAGAATTGTTACTGAAATACACTTTTAAGTTAATATAATTTGTATTTTATGTATTTAACAGTTAATTACTATTATAGTTACTTTATATTCACTTTGCAAACTGTCTCTTATCTAATTGCAAGTTGAGTTTTCAATGTTTTATTTATTATTTTAGTCAATGCTCAACTTCAAAGGCTATCTTTATTTCTCTTCTCATATTTCAATTTTGTCAGCCTGAAAAAAAAATGTAGCAAGTTACACAAAAAGCATTCTTGTTGAAAATCTCCAGTAATGATAAATGAGTGGCCCAATTCCAATAAAATGAAAGAATCTATACAAAGGGAATTTCTGTAGAGTAGGCATTATTTTACAGTTATCCACACCTCCAATAATCTTTCAGGTTTGGCTGTATAAAATGACCATGCATATAAATAACACTTTCACCAACTATCAATTCACTGTAGCTAAGCCACAAATTGGAGTATTGATATTCATTTTTCCATCATATTTATCTTTGAATATATATTCAAGATTTACCCATTAGATCTCATCACATGCAAAACCCTCTTTGAAGACAAAACATGATGTCTTATAAGCCCTGGATATTTTATACTGAAGAACTATTATTAAATGAGCTGCCAATTATTCCTGCTACATTTCTTTTGCTTATGGTGAATGGAATAAAGATAATTTTCTCTCAACGCTTAAAGATATCTAGATTTATTTCTGACATTCAGCAAATGTCTGTGAGCATATTTTTGGTTACTATAATTGTTGTTATGGGGTTATTGAAGACATTGTAAAATCATTAAAAGCTGGCTAGATTTTTTAGCAAAGTAGCATGTAATGAAAGTCTAACTAAAAGCTTGAATAATAACCTTTTGTTACTTATTTTAAACCTGTTCACCTGAGCAAAGCATGTGAAGAACTATTTGAAATATTTGTTAATGGAAACACTTTGATACACTTTGAATGGAGTTTTGTGCAGGATGAGAGGGGTTAGACTTCATCTTATTATATATGGATTTGTTAAAGGGATAAGTCTCTTTTTTCCCTATGAATAGGAAGAGAAAATCTCAAAGTATCCCTGATTGCCAATTACATCATCCTATGTATAGAAGACCAAAAAGAAAAAAAAGGAAAAGAAAAAATTCCACCAGAAGAGTTCTATAAATCATAGAGGAATTTGGCAAAGTAGCAGGATACCAATTTTACACCCATAAATAAATTGTGTTCTTAAACACCAAGGACAAATCAGCTAAGAGAGAAATAGGAAAAGGATCTCATACACAAAAGCCTCAAAAACAAACAAACCACCAAAAAAAAAAAACACTTGGGAATCAATCTAAAAAAAGAGATGAAAGACCTCTACAATATGAAGACTACAGAACACTAAAAAAGAAATTGAAGAAGACCTTAGGAGGTGGAAAGATATCCCATGTTCTTGGATAGGCATATTTAACATTGTCAAAATAACTATACTATCAAAATCAATATGCAGATTTATTGAAATTCCTATTAAAACTCCAATAACATTATTTACAGAAGTAGTTTAAAAAAGTTACGAATTTATTTGGAAATGTAAGAGGCCCAGATAGCCAAAGCATCCTTAGAGAATAAAGCAATGCAGGAGGCATCACTACACCAGACCTTGAATTATACTACAAAGCTATAGTAATAAAAACAGCATAATATTGACACCAAAGCAGGCATGGAGACCAATGTAATAGAATAGAAGACACAGAGAGAAACCCAAGTAAATAGATATCTCATAATAGACAAAGGTGCCAAAAACATAAAGGAAGATAGCCTGGTACTTTCTTAGTACCTGCTTTCTCCCAGTTCCTTCTCACCTCCTTTTATACTTCATTCTTTTTACATACTGGCAAATATCCTTGACCTCAGTCCTTAGATTTCTCTATCACATTCATTCCCTTGATGAATTTGTGTGACTGTCAAATATATATCAAGTTCATTTTTATTCATTAAATTTCATCTTGTTTACCAAGCTACCTATTCAATATATTCACTTGATTATCTAAAATTTGGCATACCCAAATCTAAATTTGTAATCCTCCTCTTCAACCTGTTCTACTTCCAGTATTCTCCATCTTAGATTATAGTCACTCCATCATTCCAGTTGTGATTAAATGCTTTTAAATTGCCTTTAGTCTTCTATTTCCATCATATCCTTCATCCAATATTTCAACAGTTCTGGTTGGCTCTTCCTTAAAAATATAATGGGGATAAATTCAACTTTCCACTTTTATCACTGTTTCCATCTTGGAAAACCACGAGCTTCCACCTAGACCTTGTAGCAATCTGTTCACTGGCCTTCCAGCCTTAACAATTTTGCCCACAGTCAGTTTTCAGGCCAGTTGCTACAGTAATCATTTATAAATATATATTGACCCATGTCATCATTTCATGGCTCCTTATTTTATTTACAATTGAATGAAATTGAATGAATATTCTACAGAATATTATAAAAAGCATATACATGTAGGACTGCATTTTGTGTTATTTTATATTACTCTCTTCTTGAACCCACATTGCTACTTATATTGATTTAGCTGGTTTTCCAGTACCTCAGAGTGTCCCTTGGCACTAATCTTTGTGCTGGCAATTGGCTTTTTTTCCAAATATCTCTTATTTTCTTCAATTTTTGCTTGTGTTTCACCATATCTGTGAGGTTTTATCTGACTACTTTTAAAATTGCAAAGCTTATATTCAATTTTACACTCTCTGTTATATTTTTCCATAACATTTATAGTTTCTTAAATATATTACCTGATATATTTTACAGACCTTTTTCTCTCAAACTGTTATTTATAAGGTTAAGCATATTGATAAGTTTTCTTATTCTCTCCATGGAGTCTAGCATAATTACTTACTAAATAACTGTTTAAATATTGTATTGAATGAAGGTACTGAAATTATGAGAAACTCTCTGAATTAGAAAAAGCATCAGAATAGATAGTATATTGTCCTATCCCTGAACACATCACCTGTTCCTAACAGAACATAATGGGCCCTTAGTAATTTATGATGATTTAATAGATGGCCTCCATAACAAAATTATTTAGGAAGTACATTGAATTAGAATATATCCATTTACATTTTATACTAAAATATTTGCCTAAATATTTGAATATGGAATTTTACCTAGTGAAATTTATATGGGACATATTATATGAAATTAAAATACTTTTATTTGTAAATATAATTTTTGTAGGTATACTTTTTTGTATTTGTGATACATATATCTAAAACTATGTATATATTTATCATATTAAATATAGTAAAGATAATATTGTACATGTTAATCAATATCTCACATGCATGAGCATCTAAAGATAATATATAATTTTAGACCAATCAATATATGTATTTATGAGCACTATAGATTCAACTACAAAAGAATTCACTAAAGAAAGTTAGAATATGAAAAAGTAAACTAATTTTAAAAATACTGAAAGCCTTCAAAATAATAAATTGTATTTTAAATTGTAGAATAAATGTTTGCTTACATGGCACCAAAGTTCCAGAACTAGTGATTAAATTCTATAATTAAATTATGCTAGAATAAGATGGATATGTGTTCAGTTAACAAGATTCTTCTCTTCTGGTACCTTTGATCCTTTCCTCTGGGTCTGTCTTTATATTGTGTTCTGTTTCACTGATACCACACTAGCTGATAAAAATCAACAATAAGTTGAAGAGAGTAGGAAACACCTGTCACATTGTTGACTTGCTCTATATAAAACCTGATAATGAATGATGCAGTTTGAAACATACAAATGCTTTTATCTTGATTAATATGAGCAACATCTAATATAAGAATTTGAGAATTCAGTTGCAGTTTTTTAATTAGAATATATAAAATGAAACCTGATACTTATCTACTGTTAATGATATAATTAGTTTATGAATTTGTTTATTCTGAAGACATAAGGTGAGGAACTCACTGAAATCACTTTACTGAAACATGTTTAGTAAATTTATAAATGAAGTTCATCTATTCAGGAGAAGCTAATAATTTAAAAGCAGAGAATGTATGTATGCAACTCATTAAAGAATACGGAATGGAGTTCAGAGATGGAGTATAAAGAGAGATGTAGGAAATGAAATGGGAACAAAGATTATATTGTAACAGAAGAAATAAAGGCTGGGGGGCTGGGTATTTGGCTCAAGTGGTAGCGTGCTTGCCTGGCATGTGTGCGGCCCGGGTTCCATCCTCAGCACCACATTCAAACAAAGATGTTGTGTCCACCGAAAGCTAAAAATTAAATATTAAAAATTCTCTCTCTCTCCTCTCTCTCTCTCTCTCTCTCTCTCTAAAAAAATGAAATAAGGCTGAAGAGTTGTCCTTAGTGATATTGTTGCTTTATTTGTTTGAAACTATTCAAAATTAATATATTCAGACAAGGACATGTAAACTTATGATTTTGTTTTTAAATTCTGAAATTCTAAAGAAAAAAAATTATTTGCCCAAGCAAAAGTAAGGGGGTTTAATCAAGTCATGTAGAAAGCACTAGCACTAAGTGTTTTGGTAAAGGGATTCCATCTGTCCTGACATCTGAGGTTATTCTGTCTAGGGAAATTGAAGAAAGGAGGAAGTATCTGTGCATTCTTCATTAGCTATGGCAATCCTGAGCTACTCACACTCTGGAGGGAGAGTTCTTCAAAATACTTAGCTCTCTAGGTCTGCCTGGATAATAAATGGAGTAGCTAGAATTGAAGGAAGATTGCATTGGTGATTTAAAATGAATGATGTCGGAAATACTGGGTCATAGTCTTGCAAGATCTCTGATGAGACAAATGCTTACCATTTCATAAAGGATCTTTGGGAAACACTGGAAATTTATCAATCAACAATAGGATGACACAGATTTTACTCAGAGGACTAAAGAAAGCATCGGTTATTCAATGAGTAAAATGAATTTTAAAGTTTTAACACTAAAGATTTTGTGGTATTGGTTGGTTATCTCTACTTGGAGAGTTTTAAATGAATGAAGCAAAAGTATCAATGAATCCAACTACCCAGTCTATTTCAAAGGTATTAAATATGAATTAGAGAACATAATATTACTTATGAAACTTTTTCTTTAATGTCTTCTGAAATTTTCATTCCAAAACTTGTAACTTTTTTTCTAACTCTAACTGAAAAATCTAATTATAATCCTCACACTAACAGTAATCTTTCAACACATATACCCACACATATATTCTGTACATGTAATTCAATTTTATTTTTAAAGTCTAAAATACTGTGTACTGTGATCTTGGTGCTTCTAATAAAAATACAATAATTTTGTATATAAGTAAAATGATGTTAATAATTATATCATATTTTTGCCATTACCAACAAATAACTAGTTTGAATAAGATGTGCACTATAGAGGCACCTTACTTTGGAAACACCAAGTGCAAAATTAATAGTTGTATCTTTCTTTTTTTATTTCAGACTATGTTTTCAATGTCAATATTCTGTCCTTGACAGATTAATAAGAGTAATCATGAATTGTTTATATGATGTACTTTGTGCAGCACATAGTCATTCAGTTTCAGAAAAAAAGTCCTTCACATAAGTAATAGTGAAGATTCTTACTTGTTTTCCACTAATGAGATTAATGAGATATAGCAAAGGTGGTAGGATGTCACTCTTTGGTTCATTGTATTGTATAAAACTTCAACATTACAGATACTTGAGAGAGACTCTTGTTTCAGGCTTGAAGTATCAATCTGCTGTGGCCTCTTTCTCTTTGGCAGAGAAGCCATTGTGCCATCTTTCCAGGAGTCTTTTAGTCTTTTCATGATCAAAAGTATGTTGATATATTTAGTGTCCAAATGTAATGAGTAATGTATTAAAAAGTGTGTTTTATTGTACAATAGTTTGTTAATTTCAAAAATTTCAATAATTATGAATCTATAGGTATGGGTTAAAATCAAAGTCAAAGGAAAAATTAAATGAGGAAAATAAATGTGCAAAGCACCTGATGCTTCTTCTGATTAGAATATTCTTTATTCCACTTGGATGGCAGATTTGGTTTTATATCCAAACTTACAAATCACAGATCTCTTCTTAAATAAAGTTTTCTTACATCTCCCCCTTCTAGAATAACTACATGTCCTACCCATTCTTATTCTCTTATCATGAGCCACTTATCATTGTCTTTTATTATTGATTGGTTATGGTTTAATTGACTGTTGTTCTAATTTCCTTATTCATATTCTTCATCACTACCTTTCTAAAAGTAGTTTCTCAGACAATGTATTCTTTAAGCAGTATGTGTTGAATGAATATACACTAGGAAAGTGAAGTTGTTTAATTTCACTTAACATGTGGGATCACGTTATATGTTGCCAAAATGATAAAAGCTTATATGAGCTCTTGAAAGTGAATTGTTACTGAAACAGTTTGAGGAAAAAAAGTCTGCTGAACATAAGGTATAATTCTAGCATCAAAATTAGAACATATAAAATTATTCAACATGCTAAAAAAGGAAAGGAAATATGAGGATAAAATTTCATAATTTAGAATGATCTCTAGACACATTTAAAATTCACTCTTATCATATCGTTATTTATCAATGTAAAATTACATATTTAATTTGTATGCAAAGAAGTACTTTTACATATAACTATAATATATGCATGTTGTTTTAACTCTATTAAAGTTGGTTAAATATCACTATAAGTATTTTGCTCATTATTATATTCAAAGGAAGACAACTACTTCATAGTTGACAATGAGAGATTTATTCATAATCATATGATATATGCGAAATAGAAACAGCCCATTTAAAGGGTTATCATGACACCAACAAACTGTCTTGAAGTGACTAAATACTTGATTACATCTGGTTTTTTTTCCCTGAAAAATTAGGTACAGTTATTGAACTTTGTTACTTTTCATTTTGTTTCTTCTGAACTTCCAATTCTGTATCTTAGTTTTTTTGAATATATTGAATGTTGCTTCCCAGTCATTAAATTGTGTTTTTAAGTTAAAAAAGATGCTGAGATGTATGAAAGCCACACAAATATGGTTAGAGAATTAAATATTTTGCTACTTTGTCACTGTTTATTTGACAAATGAAATACAAGTCTATATCATTCCATTCAAGTTTAATGTTTTGGTTTTCTGTTACTAGGAAATCAAGAAGATATATGGGAATTAAAGATATAAGGGAGAAAAAATACTGGATTACATAAAAGCATTTTAATTTATTATGCAGTTGAATGTGTATATTTACCTATTATATAACTATATAATTAGTAGGAATCTTACATTCAGTTATTTTGAAGAATTATATAACCAAAAGTCAATAATTCTACCTCTCATTTTGTTGTCTAATCACTAATATCATCCACATTCTAAATATGGAAAAACACTAAAATTCAATAACAAAATAAACTGAGCAAATGGCAGATGTCACTTAAATCTGTAATTCTTCACAATAATATATGTTGTTATAGCCTTATAATTAGATCAAAAATTGTTGTTATTATATAGGTGGTAAATCCATTTAATACTCCTGTTCTCTATTAAATATTTTGATTGTTTCACTTTCAAATCACTAAAGTGAATTTTTAATTTATATTTGGTGCTTAAATTACAAGAAAAATTCTTCATGTGAGTAATTGACTTCTTTGTTTTGATTATTTCAAGATGCATCTCATTAGTTCTAAAGAAACTCTAACATTCATGAATGAATTTACAGAACTGTTTGCAGCTTTGTACCTTTCTATGCCATGTTAAAAACATTCAACCAACCATCTAAAGCATAAAAATAATGATGCTGATAGATTACATGATTTCTATTATTTCTAATAAAGTGTAAAAGATATGTGCATTAATCTAAGTTGTGCAGAACAAGAAATATATAATATATGTATTATTTCCTGCCCTCAACACACATACCTCCTCCCCAAAAGAATTGGCCTGTGTAAGTTCAAGGTCTAGCTAAGCAATTTTTATCAGATCACAGCAGGCTGAAAACTCAGTCAGGAACTGAAGCCATAGTTAGCAAGAGGAACTTCTTCAGGAAAATCTATCTCTGCTTTTACCCTATTCTTAACCCATTAAGCCTTATTGTCCCACAAGTGGGACATCTATAGAAACTTAGAGCAAAAAATATACCATTTATAGTAATTTTTAAAGTTGATATTAGGTTTGTAGAGTTCTTTTATTTTGAGAAAAATAATAGGTGAATGACTAAAGCATTTGAAAAAATATATATGAAATATTTATTCATACATGCATGATTTTTTAAAAAATACATTTTATATATGTATATATATATGTATATATATATATGTGTATATATACACACACACACACATATTATGATATATAATATGTAAGCGCTAGCTCATGATTTGTACTCTATTTTAATGCACCTGCATCAACTTTGTAGAATATTCACAGAACTGAAAAATTGGACTTAGTGGTTTTAGGCATTTCTACATAATAGATGAGGCCTCCCTAGATTATTAAAGATAATTATCATTTAAAATTAATTCATTGTAGATATTGATGATATCTATAAAATACCTTCATGCCAACATACACATTAATATTCACTGAATAACTAGAGACTATTTCATAGCCAAATTGACATAAAAAAACAAGCTATAAAAGCAATTAAAAGAATAGAAAAACTATTATTCTTTCCTCTTTCTATGTATATACAATAAAAATTGGCTACATAGTTAGCTTGTATTGCAGGAAGATTCCAATGCTGTTATCATTCTTTTATTGTTTTTAAACAAATGTAATGCTAATTAGCTTTGTAAAGATAATTTTATATTTTGTAATTAATAATGAATTAGGCTTTTAAAAAATTTAACCTAGCCATATACATATGAAAAAATAAATTATCTCTTCGTACTGTGGTATATCAATTCTGTGTTTTTCCATTAATTCACATTATCAATGAAACAAGGATGATATATCTTCATATATTATGTAGTGTTTGTGAAAAATAATGAAACAGCATGGTATATAAAGATAGATTCTAACTGTAGGATGATCAAAAGAACAGTGTGTGTCTATTTGATTGCAATAATAAAAGCATGATTAATTGTGGATGAACTGTGTCTAAACTACAAAGACATATTAAAGTTTTTCAAAAATATATTTTTGGATTTATTAGCCTTAGGAAATGTTCCTGCTATGATAATCAAATCACTAAAATTATCATTAACAAGCACTGGAAATTTTATTGCAAGAAAATAATTTATGAAACAAATGTTTAAAAGTAACCCAATTTTTCATGTGTAGCAACTCAATATATGATTGAAATTATTAATAGATTATTACTCATTTTTTCAAACACTAGTTACTAGAAAGCATTTCAAGTTGGGAAAAATAGTCAAACTTTTATCAAAACAATTAATCAATAAACAAAGTGATTTTAAGTGTTTCCTATGATACATGAATATGATTAGTTAGGGCAAGATTTTAAGAAAACAGGTAATATTGATACTTCTGGATTTTATCCAGTAACAAATGTTATTCTAGATATCAAATAATTAATTTGAGGTTAGCTATGCAAAAGTAAAAACAAAAAGATACGCAATACTTCTTCTATGTTAGAATATATGAAGCCTTCTAAGAAATGATACCTAGGATGTGGAGATTTTAGCTCTCTGGAATACAGTTAGAGTGAAATGTTATTTTGTTTTATAATTATTCTAGTATTATTATACATAAATAAATGGTTAATTTACATGAGCTTAACAAAATGAAGAGTACATTGATTGCAAAATCATAGTGCATATATTTTTCTTTTAAGTTGAGTAAAGAAAAATGTGACATGATTCTTGTGTTCTTTTTGGGAAATAAATCTGAATAATTAGCCTGTTTTCACCCCAAAAAATAAAATAAAAGTAAAAACTCAAACAATGATGAAAAAAAATCTTTAACTTACAGGTAGCCAAAACCTTACTTTTAAATTAATATTCTACCAATCTTTAAAAAAATACATATGCATATACAAATATGTAATATTTATTTGAAACAAATATTTCTGTGTTAATAAAATTTAAAACTTGAAATATTTAGTGTACCTAAAACCTTCAATTCTTTAGAAGAGCATGTAGGCCCAATTTTCCATCAAGTTGGGTTATGAATCCATTTCCTCAATGAAACTCCTAAGCTCAAGAAGTAAAATTAAGAATCAATAATAGGGATAGAAGCAAACTATAAAGCTTCTTTTCAGCAAAGGAAAAAATCAAGAGCATGAAGCCAAAATCTACAGTATGGGAGAAAATCTTTGCCACCTGCACCTGAGTTAAGAAATTAAAATCCAGGATAGATGAAGAACTCAAAAACACTTAATATCAAATTAATTAATTAACTAATTAATTAATAACCCAATCAATAAATGGGTCAAAAACTGAACAGACACTTCACAGAAGAAATACAAATGGTTAAAAAACACTTGAAAACATCTCTAGCAATTAGAAAAGTGTAAATTCAAATTACACTGAGATTCCATCTCAATCCAATCAGAATGGCAATTATCAAGAATAAAAGTAACAATAAATGTTGGTGAAGATGCAGGGAAAAAAGTTTACTCATATACTGCATGGGTGACTGTAAATTGTTACAACCATTCTTTAAAGCTGAATGGAGATTCCTCAGAAAACTTGGAAAGGAACCACCATTTGACCCAGTTATACCACTACTTTTTATCTAAACAAAGGACTTAAAATCAGCATAGTGCAGTGATGCAGCCACATTAATTTTTATAGCAGCTCAATCCACAATAGCTAAGCTATGGAACCAACCTAGGTGCCCTTCAAGAGATGAAAGAATAAAGAAAATATGGTATACACACACAATGGCATATTACTTAACCATAAAAAGGAATGACTTTATGACTTTTGCCAGTAAATTGATGGATCTGGAGACTTATCATGCTAAGTGAAATATACCAACCCCCAAAAAGCAAAGGCTGCATGTTTCCTCTGATATGTAGATTCTAATACACAATAAAGGGTGGAGAGACAATAGAAGTTATTGGATTAGATACAGGGGAATGAATGAAAGGGAGGGGAGATGGAAATAGAAAAGACAGTAGAATGAATCAGTCATAACAGTGAAATGCCATATCATGTGCAACCAAAGGAATGGGATCCTAATTAATAAAAGTTATACTCCATGTTTGTATTAATATGTCAAAATACACTCTATTCTCATGTATATCTTAAAAGAACAAATTAAAAATTTTTGAAAAACCCCATGATCAGTATTAAAGTAAATAAATAAATAAACCTATCATACTGAGCACCTGTAAAACCTACAGTTAAAAGCAAAAGGAACATAGGTGAACTAATAAAAGTAAATGAATAATTATTAGCTTATTATAATACAAACTTAATAAAACATTATTCATTAATTAATAACAAGCAAATTCTATAATACAGTTTTAAAATGTTTTATTAAGTTTGAAAATTTTTTCATATGATAAAATATTCATAATTTTTCAAGTCAGATTACACATCTATTTGGCAAACATTAATTTGTTGCTACCTGGGAGTGTTGAGGTCCAGAGGATTGAGAATCAATGGTTATATGCATACAAGGACAGACAGAGTTACAGTCACATAGTCAAAGTAAACTTGTCTGACAAGTTGTTCCTATTCACTTAAAAACCTATCACAGTTTTATACTATTAGAAACTGATTTTTTTTTAGTGTAGGCCCTTTAAAATATTCACAATTCCAGACTTAATTTTGGGTCCAAATAAAATAAGTTTTGTAATATTTTATATCCTTTGTTTACTTTTACTTGGTGAGGATGTAATTTTTGTATTTTTAGAAAGTAACCTAAAATTTAGATGTTTCATACAATCATGTCTCTTAATAAGAAACTGGAATTTGTGACTATCTGTGGAGAAGTTCCTTCTAGGAGATGGGCTTTCCATTTCTGGCATCATCGGCAAAAATTACACGATGTCATTAATACTTCTGATTAAATTGGAGGTACACACAAACTAGCTTGGAAATCTTCATTTTAATTAACATGCATTAGAACGTTTAATTTTTTAAGATAATTCATCAGTTCTCCATTTTACCTGAAATAGTAGATCATTTCTGAATTCATGTTTGCTGGTTTCCTTTCTTTTTATTTTAATAGAAGTTTTGTTTTTCTATTCACTGAAAAACTAATGAGGTTTTGCAGTCTTATAATTCAGCTTAAGGAGCAGTAACATGAAAGGAATCTAATATTCATCTAAGGTGCCTGGGATGAAGTTTTAAGAAAATAAAAAAGTATACATTTATATATAGCCCCATTCCTTCCCCCAGTGATAACCACACGATGTACCTATAAATTACAATCCATTCAATTCTTCAATGCATGAGTAAAAAGGTGTGAGAATGTTCATTCATTTGGGAAATCAAATTGACTTCATAACACCATAGTGAAATTGTGGGAATGCTACATACTTACTGTTTTGAAAATGTATTTAAATTTATGTATGCATTTGCAGAAATAGTCATCTCTTCTCTCTACACATATAATAAAAGCAATTTATTCCAATATAAATCATTTTTCTGTCATTCTGATATCCTCAGGAAATATTCAAATTCAGTTGATACTGTTGAATGGGAAACTGAGGCATCATGAGATTATCACATGAATCCAATTTTACTTCTGATATTTATTTTCATGGATTTCTTTTAATGCACAGAAAAATAAAAAAAAAACAAGTGTCATTCTATCTCATCCTGTACTGTTTAAATATGCTTTTGAAGACATCTATTTGAGAATAGTCCTAGTGTAATTTACATGTGAGTTTTTAAGCATTAGGTATCTAGGATATAAAATCACCATATATAGTTATCATGCTGGTAAATTAATTTCTGACCATTTCTTTTACAATCTGTGGCCAGAGGGTTTTGTTGTTGTTGTTGGTGGTGGTGGTGTTGTTTTTTTTTTTTTTATGTCAATCAAGAGCAGACCTGTATTTCCAGAATTTTGGGGGGGGCGGAGGAGAGGTGAGGGGATATATTGATATCATCCTTGACTACTCTTCCTCTCTTATTCAACATACTCTTAGTTATAAAATCCTGTTGTTTTTACCCTAACAATATATCCTGAATCCAACATCTTTCCACCAATTCATAGAAAATAAAATGCCAAAGATGCTAAACATAGCTGGGCTTGGTGGCACAGGCCTATACTCTCAGCAGCTTCAGAGACAGAGGCAGGAAGAGGAGTAGTAAATAGTAGACTCCAAATAAAATACAAAATAGGCCTGGGGATGTGGCTCAGTGATTGAGTGCTCCAGAGTTCAATCCCAGCTTAAAAAAAAGTTTAATCTAAAAAATTTAGGATGTATAAGAGTTCTGATCAGACAATGGTTTCAAAGTCAAGTCTAATTTCTGAGACTATTCAGACAATAAAAATCTGACTCAGTCCCAAAATTTATTATGTTCTTTTGTTGTTGTTTTTTGGTACCAGGTTTTTATTATTGTACTTTAAGATGATAGATGAAACTCATTAAAATATTTTGTTTTCACGTTTATATAAACAGTAAGCACCTGTCTGATTAGCATTTGATATGTGCTCAGTGAATATTATAGATACATTTTAGCTCAATCTCTTGAAAAATACTTATGGAATGTTTAAATATGCAATAATATTATCACTAGAATGCTTACACAGGATGCTTCTGATTCTCCCAAATACTCAGCAAATTGCCAGTGGTTTCCCCTTTATCATAGTTAAAAATACTGAGATAGTTAAAGAGAACCTGTTTTGTTTGCATTGTTTAATATTGGTAATATTCAGATAGTTTTAAAATGTTGCCTAGTACTTTAATTTTTCAGTAAGTACATGTTCCTTTATGTGAAATTTGGCAAACTTCCATGGTTGTTAGTTGGGGAGTAAGTAAGTATCTTTATTGTGTTGGCTACTCAGTCTCTTGTTATAACTTCAGAGCTATGTTATTAGAAAGAGAAAACACTCATAGGAAATAAATGTAAATGAGTAGATGGGCTGTACTCCAAGAAAAAGTTTATTTGCAAAAATAGTTGGCTGCTCAGGTTTGTCCACTGATCTAGAATTGGCTAACTCAATTCTATCCTACAAAAGCCATGACAAATGCAATTATACAAAAAGTCCCCAGGAAAATTTATTGAGCTATTATTTATGTAACTTTATTAAATTCCCGTATTTTTAGAAACCTTAAGAATTGGAAAACTTTTTTGTGTTATTATTGTCATTATTTTGAAAAGCATTCTACAATTGCTTATACTTTTCTTTTTCTTTCTTTTTTTTTTTTTTTTTTTTTTTTGGAGGAGTAACAGGGATTGAACTCAAGGGCACTCATCCACTGAGCTGCATCCCCAGCCCTATTTTGTATTTTATTTAGAGAGAGGGTCTCACTTAGTTGCTTAGGTTATATTTCTTTTACAATAACTTTATCAACATGATTCACATAGTATCCAATATATCCATTTAAAGTATGAAATACATTGTTATTGAGTTCATCACAAGGTTGTTCAAGTATCACCAAAATTTAAATTTGAAATAATTGTTTTTCTTAAAAGCAGCTTTCACTTTTTTGTGTGTGTTCAATAATATTCCATAACATGAAATTTCTTATATTGTCTACTCTTCAGTTGATAGGGTTGTTTCCTGAATTCAGCTATTGCAAATACTATTTCTAATGAATATTGCTGGACAGGTTTTATGTATGTTTCAATACTGTTAGGCATATATCTAGGAGTGGTAATGCCAAGTTGTATGGTAATTCTATGTTTAAATTTTGGGAAAAGTTAAATGTTTTTCATAGATGACCACACCACTTTACATTCCAACAAGCAGCTTCTCTGTGTCCTCACTGATATTCATTATTATTATACTTTGTATTATAGCTATTCCTCTGGTCATAAGGTCACATTTGAATGTGGGTTTCATTGGCAATTCCCTGCTAATTAATGATACTGTGCATGTAATATCCTTATGGGCCTTTAATTAATATATATATATATATTTTTGGAGAGATATATCTTTTTCAAATTCTTTACTCACTTTGAAATTGAATTGAGTTGTCTGAAATCCTTACATGTTTTGTTCTATATCTGATATGGTTTGCAAATATTTTCTGTCTTTCTTTAGGTTTTCTAGTTTTATAAAACATTAAATTTATTGTTAACAGATATATAATGATATATGGAGTGTGTCACAGGAGATATGATGTGATATCAGACATGTACACTTTGTGCAGATTAAATTTATCTATCTCCTCAAATATCACTTCTTTTGATGAAACATTCAAATCATTTCTTCTATCTTTCTGAAATACAGAATATACAATCACTCTTTATAGTCACTGTTCACTAGTATTTATGTCTACTAACAGCAATTTAATACCAATTGATCAACATTTTCCTTCTGTGTTCTTATTCTCCTCAGCTAGAAAGTCAGAAAATTCACCAAATATTTACTTCAACATTCTGATGGATTATATTGAAAATATATATGTATACTACATACATACAGGATATAATTCATTTATACATGTACAAACATATGCATAGATGTATATATGCATATATCTTACATTATGTACACATAAATATATTTAGTATGTACATATATATGATTTGTTAGTGAATAGCTTAATTTATACTCCTTTAAATTTAATATATATAAGCAAGCACGTTTGTTAGATTGCTAGAAGAATCTATAACATGTCCTATTTGTGAAAACCCCCCCAAAAATGTATATGCCAAAATATCAAATGAATTTCTTCCATTTTATGCATGGAGTGGAATAACATAATACCTTTTTGTGGATGTTACATCAAGGCTACATTTTTGTTCTAAGTTCTGATACCAAGTTGAAAAATAGATACAGGATTTAATTGTACATGAAAATTGACAGAGAGATGTTGAATACTATTTAAGATCATTTGCAAAGTGTCTGCACTGTCGAATAGCTGAATATATTTAATTATGTAGTTAATATGATATAACTAGAGGTGTCTTTCTGAAAGATATCTACTTTTGACCCTTAAAGATGCTATGGGCAGCACATGTTTAAATGCAGAAAACAATACAGCTAAATCTAAAAGTTTATAAGCAGAGAAAAATAAGCTAGCTATTCATATATCCTTGGGGCTATGGATTGGTTACTATGTATTTCAGTCCTTCATATTTGGTATACTTTTAAAATGTATTGTATATGATTTATATCAAAAATCTTGGGTGTTACATCGATTTAATTCAAGGCTAATAGCTCATCCAACTTCAAAGTTGTTTTCTTGGGTATGTAAAATTTCTAAAATTGAATGCCAAATACTTAGAACAAGCTATATGATTCCAGTTCAGGTACTGCCTCCTGGGTATTAATCAATAACAAAATTACTGTGGAATAATGATACATTAAGTCTAAAAGTAAGCACTTTTTAAAGTATAATACAAATGTATAATACATTTCATGATTAAAAAGAATAGTTAGCTTTAATAATATTTTTCCAATTTGACCTTTAAATTTTTAGCTTTAGTACAGTTTATTCAACCTAAATTTCTTACTAATTACATTAATTGCAAGTATTTAGTAATTATCATTGATCTTACATCACTAATTGAGTTTCCAAATATGATTCACATTTGAATGTGGTTTGAAAAGATCATACTTGAATTAGGATTGGTGGCAAAGCCTGTAATACAGACACTCCAGAGTTTAAGGCAGGAGCATCGCAACTTCAAGACAAGGATTAGTAACTTAGTGTGTCTCTGTCTCATAATAAAACCCAAAACTTCTGGGGATACAATTCAATGGTAAAGCACTTTGAGTTCAATTCTCAGTACCCACTTTAAAAAACCATATTAGATAAAGTTTTGACTGCCGTTTGTCTTTTAAAAAACAAAGGAAAGCTTACCGTCACAAAAATCTAGTGACAGTTTTATCTAAAGATTTGGGGATAAATATTCTCAACTCTTTCTAATTAAAACAAAAATCAAATGAAGATCAATGATATTGGGTCTTCCGGTTAATGTAAGTGAACAATGTAGTTGGTGTATACATGGAAGGAAGAAGGGAGGCAACTATGAAAGCCTGATGTGCCCAGTGCATAAGGGAAACATGGTAAGGAAGACAGGAGCCTGGGAAAGTGACTGCCATGCAAGATGATTTTCAGATCATAGATGCTAGGTCTCTTTATTTTTCTTATTTTGTGACCTTTGTTTTTTAAATATTTGTGTTGTAGGCTGACTCATATGCACTTAAAATTTATTCCTTAAAGCTCTAATCATCATTCATCTTTATTTGTAGATACCCTTTAAAGAGGTAGATATGATTCATTCAGATCATAAGGATAGGGCACTGGGCCACTGTGACAGAAGTCTTTATAATAAGAAAAAGGGATTAAAGGTATTTGGAGGGTGAAACAAGAGAGTGGTTACTTGCAAGCCACGGAGGGAAAACTTAGGAGAAATTAAACCTTCAGTCAATTTGATCTGGAAATTCTAATGAGAAAAAAACTAAGTTCTGTTGTTTAGGACACCAATTCTGTGATGTTTTCTTATGGCAACTCTAGCTTATTAGTACTAGTGGATAACATAAACATGAAACAGTGTGCAAATCATAAATTGTTGAATTTTCATATAGAACATAGTGTATGAAGCCATTTTACACATTAAGATATATGTTAACTAGCACACTCAGAAACTCTACCAGGAATCCTCTGTTCACTTTATAACCAAAGGTAGCCATTTGTTTATACTGTCCTGTTAAATGCTCTCCATCTCCCTCTCCCTCTTCCTCTCCCCCTCCCCTTTCATCCTCTCCCCTGCTCTCCTCTCCTCTCCATATCCACATAGAGTCTGTTTCTATGGGTATTTTTTTTTCTCTCTAGCTTATTTATCGCAACATTTTACTTCTCAAATTATTTTTTCATGTGTGTGTGATTCATATTTGCATTCACTCACTTTTATTGCATTGCATGATCATTTGATGAATACAACACAATACAGTTATTCATTGTATTATATGCTATCATAGATGGGCATTTGGGTAGTTTCCAGCTTAGAACTATTAAAATGATATTTGTATGCATATTCGTATATATGTCTTTAGTTGAACATATGTACACATTTCTATTGGGTATAAAACTAGAATTAAAATTACTGGATTTATATATTCAGTGTTAGAAGATACTGCCAAAATGCATGCCAAGTTGGTTGTGCCAACTTGCACTGCCTCTGGCTCTCTGTACAAGAACTCCCATGTTCCATAACCTTGCCTACATTTGGCATTGTCAGAAATTTTAATTTAACTGTTGTGGTGCTCTGCATGGCATTTTAATTTATATTTTTCTATGCCTACTGAAGTTGAGAAACTTATGTTTGATGACCTTCTATAAAATAGGGTAAAAATATTTTATTCTCTAAAGCTCTGGTATAGCTCTTCATATGACTAGAATTATAGCATAGATGCTCCATTTGTGACTATAACTGAAACTGAAAGAAGAAGAAACAGGTGTTTAGCTATGAGAATTTTACTGGAATGTTAAGATAGGTCTACTCTGGCCCCATTGTTTTAGAAAATTTAGAAATAAGACAAGTTTATATTGACTGAAAAGTATACCCATATACTTACAGAGGTTTAGAATATAGAAATAATTATCCATGGATTTTACCTTTTCAATATCACCATTTGCTCTGTATCTGTCCTCATATATTTATTTAAGAATATTTATCATTCTGCCCATCTAAGTAATTTAGAACTCTCTTAGCTTGTTGTCCTAATAAAATGCATATGCATTGTTTTATCCATATTTATGTCAATTCTTGAGGATAAGTTGGAAGACAAGAGTCACATTTTATAATTTAATATTAAAAGATAATATTTTGGAATAAACAAAACCAAATCTCTTATTTAGTGATATGAGGCATGTTATGAAATGAATTTCTCATTTTTATGTCCATCATTTTATTTCAGATGTTTATCATCTCTTGTTCTAGTAATAGTCATAATTTCTGTTCACATAGATGTATCTCAAGTTTCTCTTCATTGGTATTTATATAACACTTACTACATGGGATACAAAGAGTAAATGTCAGCAAGTATTATTGTATTTTCCCCTGACTTTCCTGCTTGGCTCCATACTTCCTTTGTCTCTTCAGCTTACAAAATCTAAATTCTATCTGGCATCATCTCCAGACAAGTCATTGACAACTTTAACCCACCTCTTCCGTTTTAAATATATGCCATCTAATTACATTGAATCTGGTTCTATGAAATATGGCTTTCTCCCTTGGTTTTTCACGTGACTCAGATGGTTACAATTCTCATTTCCTTGCATCTAGTTTATGCGGACATTTAGTAAAGTTATAACTAATGCCTCTTTCTTTCCCTTCTTTCACATGGCATCTTGCCTCTCTCAATTGTTCTTAGAACGTAAATAATAACAAAAAGTGAAGAATGCAAAATCTGAGGTCCACTTAAAACTTATAAATATGTACGTTTTGTGTTCAAATAACATTTTATTCATTTATTTATTTTTGGCTCCAGGGATTGGATCTACGGTAGCCTAACTGCTGAGCAACTTTCCCAGCCCTTTTAATTTTTTCTTTTCTATTTTGAGACAGCGTCTCGCTAATTTGCTTAGGGTCTTGCTACATTGCTGAAGCTTACTTTGAACTTGTGATCCTCCTGCCTCAGTCTCCCAGGTCCCTGCGATTACAGGTGTGCACCCCTTTACCCAGCTTAAATATAATTTTCTAACAGAAACATGTTGTAAATGGTGTGCCTCACTATGGACATATTTAACCATGGCATATTAAGCATACTCATACGTTGGTCAAATCCAGTTTCAGTAGTTACAGAAACATGGATTTTAATGCCGGATATTATTGTACTATTTGCCACCCAAGTAATCCTAAGAAAATTAGGATTATTTGATTAAATCACAATTTTCTCATTTGTGAAGATGGGAGAAATAACTCCAGGCATGTTGTTTGGTATACATGTGGCCAGTATGCATTATTGAAAACATCACAGAGTAGGAGCAGTGAATTCCTGAGAGGGAGGCTTCAAGTAATATTGTAAACATCATAAAAATGCTTTTTTTTTCTTTCTAACATCAGAAATAAAAAAAAAAGAAAAGAAAAAAGAACCCGAAGCCTGTCTCACAGTCCAGTAGGAAATTGAAAATACATGGCTTCACTTTCTTTAGATCCTGTGAAATTTATTATTTAGAAAATGCAGGGACTAGGGGCTGGGCTCTCAAGAATATTGCAGAACAAGTGCGAAAGTTATCTTCTATGCAGGCTGTCACTGTGACTTGAGATGTGACTCTTAGAAGTGCAGCATTGTATCTTTCATTATGAATCACCCCAAGGGCATTATGGTTTTAATATAATTCTGACTACCTAGTTCAAGATTTATGTTTCTTTCTCTTCATTTAATTTGAAGTGATTTAAATCTTACAGCTTTTAAGTTTGAATGCAGCACATTTGTAAAATTGTTATGTTATGACAAATAATCAAAAAAAGGATAAAACATCTTTTTTCTTTTTTCTGTAGCTTAACTCTGACACATTACATTATTGCCTGTCTAAAATCTTTATCTGTTTAGATTATAATGTGAATATTGTTCTAAATTATAAAATGCTTAAGTGAAAAAATAATATAATAAAAATGGATTTTGTTTCATATATATTTTGTCTGCTGCTTCAGAAAGGAACTTTCATGTCAATAAACTCACATCCAGATGAAGGAAGAAATGCTGAGCATTTTTTTTCTTCTTCTTCTTTTTAAGTAAAAAGTCTCTCATATATTTATATAGGACTTTCAATCTTTAAAGTTATCCAGGGACCAGAACTATTATTTAATGAAGCATAATGGATCTTAGCTCTTCCTGGAATGCATCTCAACTGGAATGTTGACACACACACTGTAAGTGACGTCTCTCTGGGTAGAAGGCTAAAGAGCATACAGAAATTAATGTATTTCTCCAGAGAGTGCCTCCTGAGAAGCTTCTTATTAGCCAATTTATTCACTTGATTAAAGATGAATAGTCATATAGTATTTTGAAGAATTTACTTATTCATTTGAGTAAAAAAAAAAAAAAAAAAACAGGTCAGTTCACCTTAGCCAATGAAATTATGTGTGGAGGATTGACAGTTCATGCTGTTGTACATGAGCACAGATTAAGCTTGGAGAACAAATATAAAGTTGCATCTGTTGTAGTCCATAGAGGTGAAAATACAGATAAGCTTTTACCTTTAAGGCAAACAGAACCTATAGTTAATTGATAAAAAAAAGTAGATCCTTCCAAAAGCTTATTTTATAAAATGAAAGAAAAGATGCATGCAAATGGAAAATTAATTCAGTAGATTAATCTGGATTGCTTTGATTTTGGAAACATGGAATTAAAAGAAATTTATTCCAGCAACATTAGATTGTACCATTATATTTTCTTGACATGGAAGTGTTTCTTTTTTTATGAGAGCTGAATATAACATGCTATCCTTAATTTGAAATGAAATTATATTTCCTGATAATCTATTTGCATAGATATGCTTGATGTGCATAATATAGAGTTTTCTTAACATAAAACTTTTAAAAAATAATGCCTCATTCTTTCAAATTTCCAGCAAATTTTTAGATAAGTGAAGATATCTTTAAAATGTCTTGTGAAAATGGGTTTAGGTTCATTATGGGCAGAGGAATTATCTTAAGTTTGGATTTTCATAGGAAACACACTTCTTGTTAAGAAAATTGGCATAGATGTCATCTTTTAAATTATGATTTTTTAATCAATTAACATACAGAAGTAGCTTACAGACTAATTTAAAAATCAATGCTAATTCTAACTCTCAGAAATAGCAGTTAGATGACATTAGGGTCAAGCAGGTATATTTTTATACATTTATTCAGATAGATTAAAAGAAAAGCTTTTGTGAAAGCAGAATCATATTATATGTGCTACATTTATCTTTTAAAAATGATGGGTAGATGCCGCAGTCTGGCTGGGCACAAAATAACCAAGCCGCAACACAGCCTTGCAGGTTCAAAACAGGAACTCCTTTATTCTCTGCACTCCCAAGAATGCCACGCACACGGCCTTCTCCAGGGACACACCACACCCCAACCGGAAATCCCTCCTCCGGCACTTCCCCAACCAATGGGAATTCTCCGAGAATCCCCGTGAGAGCTGAGAACTCCAAAATAGCAGGCCAAGGAGGACAGCAGTGGTCTAATATACAATTGAATACACAGCTTAACATAACCATTAACATCTCAATGGCTTGCTGGCATCACCTCTCAACCACTCCATTCTGGCAAAAATGCCATGGTCATTCTGACTAGGCTATGGCTGCAGCAGGTAGAGAAGACAGTTCTCAGAAGCCAGGCTCAGCTGCCTTCCCCTGCCCCAACAGCCTTTCAGATGTTTTACCATGATATGAGCAAAGTCATGGGCAGAACTTAGTGACCAACTGTAGAATGTTCTCAGCCAAGAAGTCAGTGCTTTTAGGAGATGCTTTAGTTCTTACAGATAAATAAGGAAAAGAACAACCTGGCTTCTGTGAATTTCTCTACAAGAACATGCAGATATTCCTAACCCCAGTGGTCTCAGGCCATGAACTAGGTTTGTCTCTCTACTCCTGTGGCTGCTAATACTGGGACTTTTCTGGTTAGGAAACAAGGGTGCAAAGACAACCATTCTCCTCACTGCTGATGATTCCCAATAGATTTATGAGTTCCAATGTGCAATTTTTTTTATTCACGCCTTTTGATGCATGTTTATGCATTTATATAGAATAGGTGCTTGGAAGTAAGTCACAGAATTTTCTAGTTATTTTCCAAAATCAAGCATCTCATCTTTGTTTTAAGATAAATTAGGCATCTTGGACCTTCACTTAGGCATGTGAATAAAAATATAATTTAGATAAATTTGCAGTTATGTTTTTATTTTTTTGGCTTTCAAAAATGTTAGATAATGTGATTAAGTGGGGATCAAGGAGAAAAAGTTTTGGTTTGTCGAGTTAAATTACACATAAATCATATCTTGCCCCTTATAAAGTTTACTAGTAATTTTATGTACACAAGTAATTATGAGGAAAGGTAAAAAGAGAATGTCTAAGGTGGTTTCCCATTATCATTCTCACTTCATCATACTTGCTCTGGTCCTGACTCTGATGTGTACAAGCTAATGGATGTTTGGAACTATATAACTTACACAAACACAAGTCATCTCAGTTATGAAACATTTCCTTTTTATATTAAGACATTGATACAGTAGTAGTAACAGTTACAGAGATTTTAGTGTTTTGTTTTGTTTTTTTTCTTATCAGCTATCCTAGATAACCTGAAGATTTCACTTCAAAGTGTTCCATACATAAAGAGTCTGCTACTAACAAATGTGGTTAGTTTGTTTCCTAGGAAATTTCTTGATTAACATGCCTAAGAAGTTACTAAGATAAGTCACCTATTTTCTTTATTTCCTTTAATGTGATTGGATTCTCAATTCCTTCATCTACCAGTCATTGTGTCCCTTGATATGACATTCAGAATGAAAATTTTCCAAGTGGAGAAACAAGATTAAAGAAGTCCAAGTCACTATAAATTGGGGTGATATACCTGGACTATCATGTCTACTTCTATCTTTTTTAATATCATTCGCACAAAAAACTTTTATCTTGTTTAAATTTACAGTTATTTGGTATGTTTTGAAACTCTCTCATGACTCTAATTCTGAGTAATAGAATTTTGAAATCCAGAAGTAGAGTACTGTATGCAACAGAACCAAAAATACATGAGGTTTAAATAATAGAAGCAGATGGGTAGCAGGAATCAAGTACTCACATATTGCAGGCTGGCAATCTGATGAAGCTTGTTATATAATGAAAGTCATATCATTACATATTTGGATAGAATTAAAGAGAAACTAGAAGAAATAGTTGAAAATTAAAAATGTTGGTCTTGCTTGTCCACTCTTATCACTTCTATTGAAGTTCTGTAAGAGAAAAATAGACAACCAAGTCTTTAAGTGGGACTAAAAGAAAATGCAGAGTTTTGTCTTTTGTTAAGCATAGGACAGTTCATGGCTAAATTGGAAACTTGACAGGTTGAAAATCCAGTGGATTGTGTTTCCCAGACTATATCATTATAAGCTCTGGTTGTCAATCAGAAAAGATCACAGCTAATCAGATTAAATACTTCTGACTTGGCCAGCTTCATGTGGCCAGGCACTAAATTTTTCCAAAGAATGGAATTAGAACTATGATCAATTTTGGGGAACTGTCCTTAACTAAAAGGGGCATTGACATTTCTTCTTATTAATTACTGGCTAAATGTACATAGAATTGCTGGAGTTCCAGGAGCAATTTTGGAACTAATGTGGTCTTGGGGTTGAAAGCCAATAGGGCACAACAATATGGCTGAATAAACCTATAATTCTGACCAAGTGGAAAATCACAGCAGTCCTGGATTTACACACTTCTTGGATGGGAGACAGCATTACATTCTAATAAGAAGCTCCAATCATTTAACTTGTTTTAGGTTTTAACAACAATAACAACAACAAAAAAGACAGATTTTGTAGAAAAATTTGTAGAGAAGTAAAATGTTATAGAAATGTTGACATTAAGAAAGTAGGGAATATTAAATCAAAGCAAGCAAATAAAAAACAGAAATTCATATGCATTTACAACATGGAAATTTGGTGCTGAAAACATAAAGGATAAAAGTATTGGCTGATAAAAGTCTAAATCTTCTCCCCCCTCCCAAATATTAAAAATCTTAATCAAATGCACATCAGGAAAAATAAGTTAAACACTTAAAGTAGAAATTACTTTTCAAAAGTATATTTTATTAGCTAATCTGAAAACATAAAAATCTTAAAATATAAGTGATAAGTAAAATTACAACAGATTTTTTTTTAAAAAAAGTAAAATTACAAATGTAAGAAGATTACTAAGCAACAAAGCCAGTTTGTGTTCTGATAGTATCAACTGAGCCCTGGATACACTTGAGCTTTTATCTTCATAGTAGCACAGAGTACATAAGACACGAGAAAAGTCTGAGATTCACCCATATCCGGGGATCTAATTGAGAAATAATCAGACTTAAGACTCAATGGGATACACCCTTTGAAAAAAGGTAAATAAAATATAAAACCACAAGTATAGAAAAGACTCTACCATTCTCTGTGACATTGTTTAAGAATCAGTATTATGCATTTAATAGCAATGTGAAAATATTTCTGGGATTAAATTAAATTAAATTAAATTAAAACTCCATAGGTTTAGAGGCTGGGAATATGGCTCAGAGGCAGAGTTCTTCCCTAACATGCATGAGACCCTGGGTTCAATACCTAGCACCTTCAAAAAATCAATTCAAATCAAATTAAATTAAACCAAATCAAATCTGTGAGTTAGTAGTATTTCAAATGACCAGTAGGACTTCATGTACATTGCTTTTGGAGGAAGACAATTTCAAGTTGGACTTCAAATAATTCTCAAATAAAGGGTAAAAGAAATATTGGTACACACTATAAATTATCTCAAACACAAAAATACATGAGTTAAAATGAGATGATCAGTCAGGTGTGACCACAAGAAGAGGTACGGGAGAGGCAAAAGAAATTAACTTATTTATACTAAAATACCCCAGCGAGATGGTTCACAGCATACCATACAAGGTCCTATTGAGAATACCAGGTTTTAGTGAGGAGACAGGAGACAAGGGAAAGGAGAAGGCCCAAGGCTACCACCTGTATTGAAATTTTCTCAGGAAAGGAAATGCAGGGTAAAGAATTGAGGATTGATTCACTCAAATAATATCTGTGGGTTTTGGATTATGAGAGTAGTTCATGGTACTGGACCTGGAGTAAATAAGGCAGAGTGATATTGTCCCCTAGGACATGGAGTTCAGATAGAGGAAGATGGATTTAGACTGATTATTTGCACATCAAAGACAAACTGGTATTACAAATGTATTGAGTTTTTCTTATTTGGTTTTATGTCCTTGAAGGGATATAGTCATGCCTTATCTCAGCAAGCAAATCATTTTTTATACACCTTAGATAGTTATATTAAAATTATTATTCTTTAAATATGTTTCTTGAGTACTTTGTACCTATTCTACATGTACCTATATTATGAAGACTCAAAATTATTTGTTCATAAATCCATGATTAGAGTGCCTGTGATGCTAATAAAGTCTTTTTTGAAGAATTATTCCAATGTTCATCTCTTTAATGGTGACTTTCCTAAACACTATATTCAGACACATATATACTATCTTCATAGCAATTCATATATTGCCCCATTAGTATACTCTGTTGGAGTTATTTGTTTACATGTCTGTTCAATCATCTGAGCATTAGTGACACTATTGGTTCCACTGAGAGTTTTGGATTGAAAAAAACACTTGGTAAATAGATAACAGCTACAGACACTAGGAGGTCTAATATATTCATTCTGCACTGTGCTTCAGAGGTTATGACAACAGAGTTTCAGAGAAGAATTGAGAAGCACATTCCTGATAAACAGAAGCTGACTACAGTTGCAGAATTAGCATTTATTTATTGCCTTATGTAAAGAAAACCAACATTTAACAATATCATGCTTGCATTGTTGTCTTATACCAAAGCACAATGTAAAGTTTGTACATAATAAGTAGAAAAAAAAATAGTGTTTCTGCTTGATACATGGTCACATATCAGAGCAGAAAATGTAAGGAAAAATAAGCATTATTAGAAGCAAAAAGGAGACATTATAACCCAACTACTCTTCAAGGAAGGCCTTCTTACATGCATATTAAGATTGATGTTTGTAACAAAAATTTAGAGCTATCTACTCACCACAGATTTTATTTTCCTGAAAGGGAAAATATGAGTATATATGAGTTGTAGATATATGTGTGTGTGTGTGTGTGTGTGTGTGTGTGTGTGTGTTTGTGTGTGTGTGTGTGTGTGTGTGTGATGAGAAAGCAAATTTTTAGAATCATTCAATGTGCTTTCTAAAAAAATAATCACAATGGCCTACAAATATTTTTATGTTGTCTTTAATTTTTAAAAAATGAACTAACATTCACATCAATTGCTAAATCTAACAATCTTCTTTATGTTTTTTAGGATAATAATCTTGGGACCAATCCTTGAGATTAGAGTAGATGGTATGCTTAATTATTATACAAATCCAATCATCTGATTACTCAAGTTTATGATCATAAAATTCTAAGCCACAATTAAAATGTACTGAAATTGACATTGTACTAATACCTATTATTATTATTTTTAAATGTTGACTGCTACTAGGATAGTTTCAAAGATTCAAAATTTGAAGTATATATTGCTGGCTGAAGACCAAACACTTTGAACCAGAAGTAGTTGACAACACCCTAGAAAATATCAAAGTTTATGAAAGCTAAGTGATTCTAAAGTATTATAATAGAAATGTCTTCATAAAAATTTAGCTAGATAAGAAGTTGCTTAAAGAGCCCACAAATGTGCCTTAGATAGCTCAATAATGCTTCACATACACTAATTTAGAAAGTATTTTCAAAATTTGTTCTTTGATCTCATAATAGTCGAATTGTGAGGTTTTGTGTAGCACAAATGAGTCAGCATTTTCATAAATACCTTCCAAACCATGCACTACCTCAAATGACTGCAAGTAAAGACTTCCGTCTCTGTTCAGAATGCTACAAAAAAGCTCTATGCTGAATGGTGAAAGTTACAGATATTTCTCAAAATTCTGAAGGCTAATAATGCAAAGTCATAGAGTGGCACAATCAGTTTTTGTTGAGGAAACAGTTCCAGGATTTCTGATGGTCAATTTTTTGTTGCATTCTCCAAAGAAGAAAGATAATGGTCTGGAGTCTCCCATAATGGCACCAATCCTATTATGGAGATCCACTGTGAAGACCTCATTCAAACCTAATTTGAATAAGGCCCCACTCCCAATTCCCATCACATAGAGGTTAATGTTTCAATGTATAAATTTTGGGGGACACAACATTCAGTCTATAACAGACTTACTTTTTAGTATAAAAATAAAATCAAGGAAAATAAGTAAAACTAATTTCATACCAATTTCTGAATTTACTTGAAGTTGCCAATATATTTCTTATCAAAAGTACTTTATATCATCTACTTTTTATTCATTCATGTATTAACCAGGAAATCAAAATATCTACTAAAGAAGGGATTTTTTTTAATATTAAATCAACTCACTATTTTTGCTTAACTCAATTGATAGAAAGGACCATTTCCAACCTTAAAATTTTTAGGTAATTGTTTTCTTGTTTTAAACATTGATTCACAAAGTTATGTTTATATAAGTTTCACCTCAAAGTGTTTATTTATTTTCAGTATTCTAGTTAAATGTAGAAACATGGTGTCATTAACTCTTTAATATGCTATGGATAAAGCATTAACTGTGAAGTCACACTAAAGGTTTGAACTCAAGTTTTTCTATTTATATTTAGGGATACCAAGGACAAATTACTTATTGGAATATTAGTTAAGTTATTGATATTTAAAATGGAAATAGTAATAGTACAAAGACTAATATTAGAAATCAGACAAACTTGGTATTGACGAGATTATGGTGTTTCCTAATACATAACTTAGATATTTAAGGTAATGCAATGCTAATTACCCTAGTTTGATAATTACACATTGTATACATGTATTAAAATATCACACTTCACTGCACAATTATGTACAATTATTATGTCTCAATTTAAAAAGTATATAAAACAGTGATATCTTTTCTCCTCAACCAGGTGAGATGGAAGTACTAACTAAGGACATATGTCAGGTGCTCTGTTCTGCCCAAGTGATGAAAATATATATTGGAACCCAATGCCATCTCTAGTCCAATCCACTGGGATGTGAAAGTCATGCCAGGCCAGACCATGCCAAGGACCTTCCATTCCCAGTCTCATCAAAGAAAGTTCTCCCAGAATGTAGGAAAGCTAAACTTTGTCAGAATGAGCAAATAATTCCACTCCCCTGAGCTTCATACAAACAGACCATGTTGTTCTCTTCTACTGACTTTTGAATGTGAAATAGAAATTAATGCAAAATATCAAACTATCTAAACATACTTTAATTATGTAAAGTTGAATTTTCTAAATTAATTGATTAATTAAACTAAAACTCAGGCTAGCCAGAGAACTCTAGCTATCAAGTCAGGTCTGGTATATACTAAAAAACCAGCACATGTTTTTTATTCAATATCCGTATTTTAATTTTGCAGAACCAGTAATTCAAGTGCATTTTATCATGTTTTCTTTAAATTTGAGGTTAAATCTTACTAGATAGATAAAAATCACTCAATTTCCTTAAAAGTTTGAGGTTTTTGAGGAGTTTAAGAAATAAAAACTAAAAAAAAAGAATTACAGAGTTTCATGTTTTCCCATTAGCATAAGATCAACTTTGAGAAGGCTGGTATGGTACTTGATGTCAAATCTTAATACTTGGATTTTACAACATATACTGAAATGATTGCTTTTCTGGAGCACCTGAGGTCATAAACAGCACTGCTTTTTAAATGATATCTCTATTTCCATTATGCATATGCATTTTTAAACTTGATATCATAATCCCTTATTATATTTGATGAATAGACATTTTAACAGTAAAATTGGTTATGCAAAAGTCTTTGTAAAAGTAAATATACTTTTGATCACCTTTCAATGTTCTCAGAATATATATTTCTTAAATGCTATAACCATTCATGAGTATAGTAAGAGTAGGCATGATATCCTTAACATAACAGTTAAAGTTCTATCCTCTCTATATTGCCCTTTCTCTTTTCAATAACACTGAAATTTGGCAAGAATATTTTCCTCCACGCTATTTTATTATGAAAAAAATGAGATTATAGGCAGATGAATAGTTGATTCAAGGCCACAAAGTTTAAAAATCCTTTGAACTGAGAGTCAAACTCAAATCTAACTTATTTCAAATAATCACTTTTGGAAAAGCATCAAGTTTCTATTTAGCTCTGACCAGTAGCATCTGATTAAGCTTCTGCTCTATCAATTAAGGTAGGAAGGCAGACAGAACCATGTTAGAAAAAAAAAATCTAGTCTACTCACGTAGGACTCATTGATAGAAACTACTTGGGTATATGCTTAAAATTTATATTGTCTTATGTTTAAGATTTGAAAAATACTAAAATCAGATATCTGTAAAATTTTTCTATTTAAATTTCTAGATGAAGTGCTTTAAATAAATTATATCACTTAAATTTTGCCATAATCCTTAGATATATAGAATATTATTACCCACATTTTGCAAAGGAACAAAACAGGTCTACAGGAAACTAGAATGCCTTAAATGACATACTTAGTATTTGTGAAATTAGGATGAAATTCAAATTCTCTGTTGTCTGATTTTAAGAGCTTAATAGCTATGCTATATTGATTTAAAAGTCACTTTTTGAATAAAGCAAACTGGTACAAGTTTCCTATTAAAAGTTGAGGATTTAATAATACCTTACTTTGAGGTTGCTTAAATTTAATTAGAGAGGGTTGATAATATTGATTGTCCATTAAAGTAGTCATATTCTAAAAGGGTGAGAATGGAGGAACAGAGCAAGAAAGCAAAAAAGAATCCACATCAGAACAATTATTGTGTCACAAACAATTTATTCTTAATCCTCATAGCAAATATGTTTAGTACATATGATTGGTTCCACTTTTTAGTTGCAGAAAATGAAACTAAGGAATTTAGAGATCTGCTTTAAGATTAGAGGTATAGAATATTTCAAGTAGAAAACAATAGCATAGTTGGAATAAGGAACTTAAAATAAACAATTTGGCTTCAGAACTCTGGGTCTTCTGCAAGTTGTATAGTTTGTGAATAGCTTCATTGCAATATTTGCATGAAAGTTTTGCTGCTATTTGAAAAAATAAATTTGAAGGTGTGATTGATTTTAATTATGAATCTGATTAATTTGGATCAGTTTTTGAATGACAATGTATAGATATTAAGCCTGATCTTTGTTGTGATTATTTTTCTGTGGCAAATGTGATCAACCAAATATAACAATATAAGCACCAGAACTCAGAGTAGTTACTGTGTAGTAACTTGAATCAACTGGAAAAAAAATCTTAAACAAGAATTTATACACATATTTAATTGACCATTTATATTTTAATACATTTTTCACCCAAATCTTGATATAATGCTGTTAATTTTGAGCCCAGGACCAATCCAAATAATGACCAGCTAGGTTTGAGTAACTCTAGCTCACTTTTATTAACTCAGAAAACAATAGTACTTATTATTTTTCTTTTTATTTATATTTGCACTTGAAATTCTGTTCACTTCATACCACAGTTTTTAAAATTGGATCCTATGAGTCCCTATCTTAGGTATTATTTTGGTAGTAATCTCTTTCTACAAGCAAGACTTGTCTAAGCATGTCATATTTACAATATGATGAATTGAACACTATTAATAGACTATTGTCAAACACCTTGAGATTCTTTATTTTTCTTTCTGTCTGGAAGCAAATTTCTTCAAATTCATATTGTATTTCATTGACCCTTAAAACTTGTGATACCACCTATTTTTTTAATATCTATTATATAAAAGATACTTTATTAACTAACTAGCATGTCACACCAATCAATCTCATTAAAAGATGTGGACACCATTATTCACTGAAACAGGATTGGACAAGCACAGACAAAATTCAGTCTGGAGTGTATTTGATAATCCCAGGTAATAGGGTGATAGTTTATTTAATTTTATGATACTCACAGGTCCAAGAATACAACAAAATATCTATCAGTAAAAATAGGAAATAAGCACATTTTCCTAGTAGGTAAATAAAATACAGTAATGGTGAATATGACAGAAAAAAATGTCTCATATCAGGAAGTGAACATTAGAGAGTTTTATCAAAAGACCTAGATGTTGCTTGTTATTTTTTGATTCCATTTTTTTGTTTTAGTAACTGATATTTAATTACACATAGCAATTCTCAGAAATTTCTGAGACATTTGTTTGAAGATACAGGGTTTAGACTGCATAAATTTTCACTTTTATATTTCTTAATATGTAATATGGACCCTTTGAAAATCCTATCTAAACATAAGGAAAGAAGTCTCTTGAAAATATTGAGCAGTGCTAGATTGAGTGAATTAAAGAATTAATTGAATGTAGACATGTTTACATTTTATCTGGTAAACCTAGGGTGGGAATGGAATGTGATTGATTTCACAGACATAGAAATAATTAACTATTCCAGGAAAAATTACTCCATTAATGATGGAAAGATTTTTTTAAAAAGTCATTTTCGGAGACAAACGTAGTATAATCATGAAGTACTGATGGCCTGGACCACAGTAGGAAGAAAGGAACAAATGAAGTACATTTCATGCCAGAAAAGACACTAGTAAGTGACTTAGAATCACATTGTATACGAATTAATGTGGACAGAAAACCAATAATAGTAGTTAATGTAAATTTCTTGTCTGTAGTATTCTCTACTCATGTGTTTTATTATTTGTCATAATAAATAGCTTTTTACATCAGAGACCCAGATGATGATAAATAGGTAAAACTTGAAACAAAACAAACATGACACCATGGAAGAGAGAGAGAGAGAAAAAAAAATCACAAGGAGTTGTCATTTAAACAGTGAAAGCAGTTATTTAAACATATAGACTGAGCATTAGTAAATATGTTTCATTAATTTACAATATGAGGATAGAAGACATGTGAGCATCCTAAGTTTTTAAATGAGTGCTAATTACTTAACTAATTGGTACTTCCTATTTGTGGAGTTGACTTAATTTGAAATAATGAGATCGTCATGTCCATTTCACACTTTGAGCCTTCCTAGAATAAGCAATGAGACAGCAAATAGAATTGAAAAAATGATGGCATCTCTGATTTTTTCAGAAAGTAAATATATAACAAGACCATGTAAACCCATTGTCACTTCATATAGTAGCAATCTAGACTAAAATGAAGATGAAACTGCTATCCTGGCTGGAATGAAGATATCAACTGCATTAAATTAGATTTTTTGGTACTTAAGTGAAAGACAATTTTTCCAGTATCTGAATTACCTGCCTTAAATCACTCCATAAATTGGACTAAACAGTATTGAGTTTTGGGGTTGTTTTTCTATTCCCTTTGCTTGACACAAAGTTACAGTACTCCATTTCTTCTTTAACTATGAGAGATGCTTTAATAACAGAGACTACATAAGTAATATAGAAATGAAATGTTTCAAATTGCATTTGTGTCCCCAATGTCTACTTCAGTCTTGTCCCAAGAAAAGCACATATTCTGAAGTAGTTTTAAAGGGCTCTCTTTCTGAACAGATAGTAATTTTTCATGAGATTCACATTTTCTCTCTTGAAAATAAGAGAAAAACAATTCTTTTGTTCGATTCACAGTATAATTGTCTGGAGAATATTGGTGTTTATACCAATCACCTTTGTTTTCAGCGTTAGAATATATACTTTAATCATATGTGTTCATCCGTGTGTGTGTGTGTGTGAGAGAGAGAGAGAGAGAGAGAGAGAGAGAGAGAGATTGTGTTCATTGTAACCATGAATCTTAACCTGACCATGGGATTAGTTCTGTAAATACAAGTTTATCAGTCTTGCAGAACCTAAGGAAGAACGGTCATGACTTATCATAATTCTATACTGCCTCAGCATCCATTTTGAAATAATTCAACTTTCACAAATCTTAAACAGGTTTTAGTTACACATGGCAGACTTTATAGTACTGCTTTTCCTCCCAGTTCCTCAAATTGTAGATCCAGATATCTGCCTTATACAACTGACTACTGGAGACCACTTTCCTATGGGGCAGCTTGAAACCATCTGCTTGACTAGGCCTATTTATTCACACACCTTTCATTAACTGTACAGATACTCCACAGTGATCACTGCTCAATCACAGAGTCGTATCCTGGAACTTGTGCCTACTTGCTTTAAGCCACCAATTAAAACTCTCCATGGGAAACCTGGATATTTCCCTGGACTACATTAAAGCAGCTTATTCATTTACTTGTCTTTTTCTTCCTCCTCGAGCTCCAAGACGTACATTATGTGACCTTTATGTATGCTGTGTAAACCCCTGGGTCTATCAGTTATAAAATTTTATTTTCATCTCCCATCTCTTCTGTTTGTTCAAGAGCTATTGTCCATCTTAAAAATCCTAAAACAGCAACATATATGGATTTTTTCACTATATGCAGATGAACAGGCTTTCAAAAATAAGAATGTGGCAAGAAATAGTACTTAGAGTAGAAATTCAACATTTATATTATCCTTTAAAGAGTATTGCAAAAACTTAATTTTGAATGGCAGCAGTTAATTTTAAAATCTTATTTTATTATTTAATTACAAGTTTTTTAAAAACATTATTCCACTGGAAATTAAATGAAAGCTTACATTAAGCCACTTTTATTTCATTGCAACTGAAATAATGTAAATATATATACTATTTTCTGGACCTACTAGTCTTGGAATGTACAAATAATAGTTTCTCAAATGATACTTATGGAATTGAATTTATCCTGTTTTGTTTTGGCATGAATGCTGCTGTTAACTTCATATCCATAAAATATACCTTTGATTATTTAAAATAAATATTTGTTTTTACTTAATTTAAGCTAGCTTTAAGTTTTTAAGGTTTTAGAGGCTTAATTTCAAATTAGATATCTTCTTTTTTGTATCAGATATTTCCGAAGAAAAACCAAGATATCTGAACATCCAATTGTACCTTTGTTGGATTTAAGTGGTACTTAAATCAATAACATTCAAGTTTAAAAGAGGCTACTTGATTTTCAAGATATTTATTTAAAATTACATTCCATTAGCTGGAATAATCTGAATTTGCCTGAATCTGTTGAGTCATTTTGATCATTTTATCAGTTCATTCCCCACTGAAGATTGTTGATTTGGTTGTTCCTCATAGATGCCCCCTCCTTATAGAATTTTAATTTCCCATGAGACACCTGATAAACAGACTACTAATATTTTAAACCACATTTTACTCTTACTTTTAGCACAGAAAAATAGGTATATCTAATGAGACTCACTATCAATGATTACTGTAATTAAAATGAAAATCTCTTAAAAATTATCCTGTTTGAATATTTGCAAAAATTGATGTTATAATTTTGCCAATGTACATGAGCCACCATCTCTTTGTATTTACTGCCTTTTACTAAATTCATGAAATATAAGATTACAAAAGATATAGAAGTATAATGCCAAACATGTATATTTGGATAGCTTTATTGGGACATATTAATAAGAGCTACAGAGAATATATTCAAAGATAATAATCATATATCTTTGAAAAATATCTAAAGGCATAAATCATACTTCCCATGGGAAGATCATTTTACATGATCCATATTCTCTAAATAGATTTATTTAGCACTATTTCTTGCTTAAATACTATGCATTTTTTAAGTAATATGATTTTAAATACTTCTTTTTTGTAAAAATATAATTTCTAACAATATCAAATACTTAATGACTTTATTTGTAATTATAAAACCCAAAAATACATTCCTAGTCTCTTCAATGGGTATAAGTAAACATGCATGTGTATGTTGCCCACAAATTTATAATCTCTCATTGTCTGTGATTGTCAATTGCCACTCCCCAGGATCCTATCTCTAGCTCTATGATTTCTTTTAACACATATTCTCCCTTGATTGTTTTCTAATAATGGTAATGACAACAATAACTGCTACATCTATGGAAAAAAATGCCTCTGTGCTATGCACTGATTAAGAAATTTAATCCAATCTGCTAGCCTATGTCTTTTGATTGGTGAGCATGTGTTATATTTCCTCATCTCCTCTTCTTGATGTTTCAAATGCAAATGTGATGAAAGACGTTGGACTAGGCATCTTGTGCCAAAGGATAGAAAGTATATTGCTGGAAAAACAAAATGAAAGATGAGGTGTCTGACACATTGCAACACCATATCAACCCCAGGTGGCAAACTATTATGAAAAAGAAACCAATTTCTCAGGAGGCTGAGACAGAATGATCCCAAGTTTGAGGCCAGTCTCAGCAATTTAGCAAGACCCCTTAGCAATTTAATGAGACCCTGTCTCATGAAGAAAAAATTAACTAAAAAATTTAAAAAGGACTGGGGTTATGGTTCAATGGTAAAATGCCCCTGGGTTCAAACCCCAGTACCAAAAAAGAAAGGCAGGAAGAAAGGGAGGAAGGAAGAGTTTAATTCTATCTTGTTTACATATGTTGACTTTTATTGTAGCAATAAATTTATATTTTAACTAATCCAGTCACCAATAAATCATAATCAATTCTTGTTAAAAAAGATATTTAAATATTATTTTTAAATTAATTTTCAATAGGTTTTTATGAGCTGTCTTTTTTCATGTAAAATGATACATGCATGTAGACTAAAGGCCAAAAGTAGAATAGCACAATAATAAACAAATAAAATCACACCATCCCAAAACAGGTGAACCTGTTTTTTTGTAAGCATGCAATTTGTATGGTTGCCTTCTTAATACTTTGTAGGCCATAACTTTGTCTCTAGAGTCTCTATTTTTAGACACAGTTTTTCTCATTCTTGGTCAATCAAATAGAAATTTTGTAAGTTGTTATTTTGTTTTTTGTTTTTTTTTTAAATTTTTTTTAAAATTTTTTTTTCATCTTTCATACATTTGATTCATGTGAGTTATGCTTTTCCATTTTTACCCCAAATACAAATTGCATAATCATATCAGTTATACATTCACAATGTTTACATAATGCCATATTAGTGACTGTTGTATTCTGCTGTCTTTCCTATCCCCTACTATCCCCCTCCTCTCCCCTCCCATCTTCCCTCTCTACCTCATCTGTTGTTGTTCCATTCTCTCCCTCCCCCCCTTTCCCCTCACAACCTCATATATGTGATTTCTTATAACGATGTGGTTTTCCTTCCGTTTCCATGCAATTTCCCTTCCCTCTCCCTTTCCCTCCCTTCATTCGTCTCAGTTTAATGTTAATCTTTTTCTCATGCTCTTTCCCCCTGCTCAGTTCTTAGTTGCTCTCCTTAAATCAAAGAAGACATTTGGCATTTGTTTTTTAAGGATTGGCTAGCTTCACTTAGCATAATCTGCTCTAATGCCATCCATTTCCCTGCAAATTCCATGATTTTGTCATTTTTTAGTGCTGCATAATACTCCATTGTGTATAGATGCCACATTTTTTTTGTCCATTCATCTATTGAAGGGCATCTAGGTTGGTTCCACAATCTAGCTATTGTGAATTGTGCTGCTATGATCATTGATGTGGCAGTATCCCTATAGTATGCTCTTTTAAGGTCCTCAGGGAATAGTCCGAGGAGGGCGATAGCTGGGTCGAATGGTGGTTCCATTCCCAGCTTTCCCAGGAGTCTCCATACTGCTTTCCATACTGGCCGCACCAATTTGCAGTCCCACCAGCAATGTACAAGAGTACCCTTTTCCCCACATCCTCGCCAGCACTTATTGTTATTTGACTTCCTAATGGCTGCCAGTCTTACTGGAGTGATTATTTTGAATATTTAAATGTGTGTGAGCACACGTTCATGCGTACACACACACACACACACACACAAACACACACCATTTGTATTATTTCTGTTCTCCAATTTATGTGTTTTCATACTAAATGTTTTCCCAGTGTTCTGATTACATGTTTGAGTACTTAAAAATGTATTGAGAGACACTATTAAGGTTAGGGTTAGGGTTGGGATTAGGGTTCTAAAATTATCACACATTTTATGATTATTCAATAATTTATACTTGAATGTATATTTATTGATATTTATGTGTCAAACACTGATAAAGAATCAAAGGGTAAAGTATAGACAATAATGGATGTGGTCCCTCCAAATAAGAGGCTAATAAGCTAAAAGGGAAAAAAGATATTGAATACTTAAAATGGTAGTAAGTGATCAGAAGCAGAAACTATATCAACTTTAGCAAGGTACAACTCCAAATATTGAATAGTGTTTTTAATTTATTCTTAGAACGTTCTTGTTAGCAAAATATCCAGTTTATTTATAATTGCTGGTGTATTTATGTTGGTAAACTCAGTTTTCCTAATGAGTAAACAATATGTTAATAATTAATTCAGAGAACAAATTTCACACCTGCTCCCTCTTCTTCCCCCCTCTTACTCAGGTATATATCTGAAAAGAAGAAAGAAATAAGTACCCAGCCCTGAATGAACTACTTAGGGAGCCTGGAACAAGACTATATTTAAAACAGTTCCCTAATATTTCACTCCAGAATTAAATTAACTGTTAGTTTCCTAAGGCTACCATATTATCACAAGCTGGAAGACTTTGAACAATAACAGTTTATTCTCTCAGAACATTTGATGCTAACAGTTTTAAATCAAGGTGTTAAAATAGTACATACTTTCTTTGACTGCTCTAGGAAGAAACTTATTTTTTTTTTTGCCTCTTCCTAGGTTCTGGTGATGGTCAGCAATCCTTGACTTTTTTGGGAGGGTGGGGGGACGGGTATTGTAGTTGGTTTCTGCCTTAATTCTTCATATGGCTATTCTATCTATACCTCTATGATACTCCAAATACCTTTTCCTTATAAAGATAGCTGACGTGGGATATGGAGCCAATCCTTATCCAGTATGACCTCATCTTGTTTAAATCTACAAATACCTTATTTTCAAAGAAGGTCGTATTCACTAGTTCCAGTGGTCATGAATTTGTGGGAACAGTTTTCAGCTCAATATGTTAACCCACTCACACTGTGAAACCAGGAAACATTAATTTCTAATTGTATGAGAATATAAGCACTGCATAAAAACAAGATACTCCTGATTAACATTGCCTGTCCAATTGCTTCTCAGCCCCACCACTTAGAAATTATTTTTCTTTTACTTAGTAAGTCATAAAGAAGAAGAAAGTATTGGAAGATCTCTTCTCATTGCTTTATTACTGCAAACAATGGCTGAAGGTAGAAAACTGTGGAGGAGAAAAGAATGGTTTTCTCTAAGACACATAGTAGAAAAATTGAAAAACAATGTAAATGGATAAAGTATTAAAACAAGTTGTACTTTACTATTCAATAATGGAACATAACTGACTTCATTGAAAGAGAATGGCAAAAATCTTAATAGAGTGATCATTATTTATGAGTTCTATATTTGTGAACTTGCTTAATTTCTAAATTGTATTTGTGATCCCCAAATGAGTAACATAGTGCTTTTGAATTTATTTCTGGACATTCTTAGAGCTACCAAGAAAATGGAGGTTCCCAAAGCACAGATACTCAGCTGAAGCAGAATAAGGCAAGTTCTGTCTTCCTGTTTCATCTCTTATACTGTAAGCAAGTATCTTCTACAAACTATTTAGTACCAATTGTTTTCTATTTCCATGCCTTTGGTTGGTGGTTTTGCTGTTTAACAGGGCCTACACACATAATGCTGAAGTGTTCACTAATGTTTCTGAGCTCAAGAAGTTTTCATGTATATTGGAGAAAATATGTGTGTTAACTAAACTTAGTTCAAGCAAGAGATATATAGTGCTGTTGGCCATGAATTCAATGACAATGAATCAACTATATATTTAAACACAAGCATGTATAGGATCATTATTACCAAAGGCCCAGTGTTTACTCTGATAAGTGGATGTTAATCCATAATGGGGGGGAGGCATGGGATGAGTGGAGAAACTTGGAATGGGGCAAAGGGGAAGGGGAATGGGGGAGGGTGCATGGGGGTAGAGAAAATGAGATAGGCATCCTTACCCTAGGACCATGTATGATTGCACAAATGGTGTGACCCTTCTCCAGGTACAATCAGAGAAGTTAAAAATTGTGCTCCATTTGTGTATAATAAATCAAATAGATTTCTGCTGTCATATATGACTGATTAGAACACATTAATAAATGAAATATATTAATAAATGAATGAATAAATAAAAAGATCATTATTAATTGATGAAAACATTCTGAACAAAGTCTCCCAAGAATTAACCAAGTATTTTCCTAGCAGCAATGATTTAGGTGTTCATTTATTATTGTTTACAGTAACTTGATAGAACATAAGTACCGTGAATAATCAGAATTGACTATGCAAAACAGCAAAGAGACAAGGCACAGATCAATATGATAGAAAGGAAACAACTAAACATGTTCTATAACAAAATATTTGGATATATAGCAAATGTGTGCAGTGATTGTTTTCAGGCAATGATATTCGTTCTTTTTTTTTTTTTTCCTTTGGCTTGTCTGTTTTTTCAATTTTTATTTCATGGCTTTTGCTATATTTACCTATAATGTTAAAAAGTAGTAATACATGATTCCTAATAAAATTAATCCTAGCAAAATATTTAATGTTATATACATTAACAGTATCTGGCATACAATAATTATTTTTTCAAGGGTAACTTTCATCCTCATTTCCCTCACAGTGAACTCACTAGAATCAATAAGCACATAAGGAACTTAAGGGAACTGCTGACAGTGGAAGAGCTTTCAGGCTCAGCTCATGCCTTGATTGCATTCTTTTGTGAGACATAGAGTCAAAAACCTCAACTAAGTCATGCAGAGTCCTAATCCATGGAAAATGTAGCAAAACAAATGTTTGTTTAAGCATTAAGGTTTACAATAATTTGTTATGAAGCAGTTGCTGAAAATGCAGAGAATGTAAGTAGGGATTAAGTTTGTTGGACTTAACAATTCTAATGTGATGGCAGATTAATATGTCTATTTTACTACTAAGGACTTAAAGCAAAGTCTAAATAAAGGTGTATTGAGGTAAAAATGGACAATTAGGAAGGAGATACAAAAAAAAATACAAAGATACTCTTTAAAGAGAGCTTATAGCAAATATCTGCAGAATGACCAATTTCTGAGTTACTGTGATCACAAGGGGACCTGATAACTTGGGGAGAAAGCAATTAAAAACAGTAAATCATAAGCAATTTAAAAATATATAGAGGATTTTTAAACAAGTTTTTGCATTAGTTCATAATGAAAGAAGTATCATAATTTCCTCACATCTATTCCCAAGAACACAGATCTATTTCAAAATATTTTGGTAAATAACTTGTGTATAAATACTAATTTTTTGATAGAAAAAAATAGTAAGGAAAGCAATAAAAAAGAAAAAGTAATAATAGAGAAAACTACTATATATGACTAAATATATTCACTATATGTATATGACAGTTAATTGAACATAAATTTTCAGTACCTCAAGTCTAAAAATGATGTATAATAGTTCAGTTTTTTCATGGCATAAAATTATATTTTTGGATAAAATTATCAATATTAATATCTGAAATTGAAAGCACAAATATTTATTAAATTTGAAAGAAAATGTACTACCATAAGAAAAAAATTAAATTTAAACTTTTTAAGATGGAGATAAATAAAAATTTTCATAATCATGTATATATATGCACACACACACACACTGTGTATGTAGTAGGTCAGAGAAAGCTACAATGCTACACAAAGTGCAATATTCTTTTTTTTTTAAGAGAGAGAGGTAGAGAGAGGTAGAGAGAGAGAATTTTAATATTTATTTTTTAGTTATCGGTGGGCACAACATCTTTGTTTGTATGTGGTGCTGAGGATCGAACACAGGCCGCACGCATGCCAGGCGAGCGCACTACCGCTTGAGCCACATCCCCAGCGCAAAGTGCAATATTCTTATTCAACATTTATTATCTTTTGTTTTCTTCATTTATCTTAACATACATATTTTTCAATTTGAAAAATAGTAGTCCACATTTGAAAAATGAATAGTTTTTGAAAGAATTGATAACATCATCATTTAATAAAAAATGGCTAATCCATGAAAAAAGTTTTAAAATATTATGTTTCACAACATCAAACCTTTCGTTTTATCTGGGTTAAGAGATCAACTGTTTAAATCAATTGTCCCCACACAAAGTTAGTTTGAGAGCTTCTGTAAAACTTAGTAGCCTCTTTAGAGGAGCACAAAATATTCTCTAAATCTTTCCCATTATTCTATTGGTCATTAGGCTACAAATACATTAGGTCACCTATGCTTATTAAATTAACTTCTGCATTCAAGATTTGCCACTTATTAGTTAGCCTAGTGTCTTTCATCCATGAGCTTACTTTCTATTGAAACTTTGCATATTCTACCTTCACTGACCACTCCATATGATTTCTCCCATCACTCTAGAAGCCTTTATCCCTAAAATGCTAAGTTTCTCCATGGACAATTTTAACTGATTCTTCCATAAGCACCTTACATTTAATACCATTCAAACTGAATATTCTACCTTTTCAGCATAAGTATCTTCTTTCTCACATAGTTTTAATTGAGTCAAAGGTATATCTTCAATTCAGGTTTAAAATGTCAGTTTTTCATGAGCCTTCCTATCAATGTCTTAGTGATACCCTAGACTAAATTGTTAATATTTGTGATATTAAAATAATTGACATTTAATTAACAATTACTGCATGGTAAAAATATCCTTAGTAATATAAAACATGCATGTGTATGTACATAGGCATATATGAATATATAGATTTTTTTAATTCTCAAAAAAAAAAACTTAAAAAGCAAAATCTTGGGCAGGCGTGCTTGCCTGGCATGCATGGGGTGCTGGGTTTGATCCTCAGCACTACATAAAAAATAAAAATAAATATGTTGTGTCCACTTAAAAATAAAAAATAAATATTAAAAAAATTCTCTCATTTAAAAAAAAGCAAAATCTATTAGTTTCCTCATTATGGATAGCTAAAGACACTAAAACATGAAGCCTATATAACCTACTCAAGATACCTATGTAGTTAGCAGGAAAAAAAAAAGAAAGAAAAACATGATTCAATAGAATTTATCTTCACAGCTTGGAAAGGAACAACTCCATATTCTGGTATTTTAATTCTTATAGCTTTTTATTCATGCTCATTTATTACGAATTTCTATCAGATTAATCACTTGTCACTCTCTGTATTAAGTACAATATTTTCTTTATTTACTTACTTATTTATTTTACTTATTCATATGGTCCTCTAACAATCTCCACATATTAAAGTTCTTAAATGTTGTCTTCTTCCATAGAATTTATTTGTCACAACTCTAGCCCTGTTATGTTTTGGATGTGAGGTGTCCCCCAAAAGGTCAAGTGTGAAACAATGTAGGAAGGTTCACAGGAGAAATGATTGGGCTGTGAATCTTAACCCAATCAGTGAATTAGTCCCCTGAAAGGAATTAACTGAGTGGTAACTGAAGTACGAGGGTATGGCTGAAGAAGGTGGGAATTGGGGACATGACTTTGGGATATAAATTTGTATTTGGCTACTGAAGTCTCTCTCTCTCTCTCTCTCTCTCTCTCTCTCTCTCTCTCTCTCTCTCTGCTTTATGATCACCTTGTGAGCTACTTCCCTCTGCCACACTCTTCCACCATAATGTTCAGCCTTACCTTGATCCCCGAGGAATGGAACTGGCCTTCTATGGACTAAGATCTCTGAAACCATGAGCCCTCAAATAGTCTTTTCCCCCTTTAAAATTTTTCTGGTTAGATCTTTCAGTCACAGTAGGGAGAAAGGTGACTAAAACAAACCATTTTCTCTGAAGTTACAACTTTTATCCTATCATAAAACCTGTTGTAATATGTTAAGTCAATTTGTGTTGTGATAACTGAAATTCTTAAGGACATGTCATATGTAACAAATATTCTAAGTACCAGGCTCAATATTCTGAGTGAATTGTTTAAAACCTTACCATATACATTAGAAAATGTAAGTAATATCATATTCCACATGACAGAACTACATCATAAAGGTAAAATTTTTCAAATTCACATACATGTGAAATAGCAATTTGAACAGAAAACTTTAACATAATCATCTATAATAATATGAAATTTCATGGAATTTATTTGAAATTTTGAATTTTTTAAGGAAGACAAGTAAAGTCTCATAAGTGAATATAATTAAATAAAGTGTAAATAGGGCCAACATGCAATATATTATTCAAGTTAAGACACTTTTGAGAGTACACATGATACAATAATTATCCCAGGTCAACATGTTTACATCAGCTCCTGGATTTGGAGTCATCCTATGTGAATGTAAACCTAAAGCAGATAATTGTTAAGATATGGGATTTAATCTTGCTGTATTCCAATCATTCTCAATTCAGTTTCCAAATAAATACAGAAAATATTCCAAAGATATCCACTTTCATCACACCCCCATCTATGGGCAATATATTAGCCCATTCATACTTTTGAATTTCGATGCCACTGAGCCACCTTATATAATCAGACATCATTTAGGAAATCTATGGAAAAATCTTCAGTCAATATTATTATAAATTTGATTTTTTCTTATCAATTTGACTTCTCCTCATTTCTAGAATTAAGCTTCTCCTTTTGTCTCTATTACTGGCCCAGTTTTGTATTAGTCCTTGCTGCTTAGAAAAATAATCTGAAGCCCTTGCCAATGGCAGAAAATAGATCCCTACTGTCATTTTAATTTTTGTCTTTCAAGACCAGACTTTCTCATCATATCTAAACTCACAGCTTGGATCTTGTTGATAATAATAAGCCAATTATCAAAACATCTTATTGATGTTTATGCATTCAATAAACTAATTTAGTGCTATCCTCAAGCTGGAAGAACTGGTGATAAAAGGCAAATAGGATGTAAAACCGGGGCTGGGGATGTGGCTCAAGTGGTAGCGCGCTCGCCTGGCATGCATGCGGCCTGGGTTCGATTCTCATCACCACGTACAAACAAAGATGTTGTGTCCGCCGATAACTAAAAAATAAATATTAAAAAAAATTCTCTCTCTCTCTCTCCTCTCTCACTCTCTCTTTTAAAAAAAAAAAAGATGTAAAACCTACCATCGAGGAAATTTTGCAATCAGGTGATAGAAATAAACATTAATAGTTAACATATGTGATATGCAAGGCTGTTTTTTTGAGAGAAGAGCTTTGCAGCTGGATCCCATTTTGTTTGTGTCCATGTTGTTCAGCTGGACATGTCGTAGTGTCATGTGCCTACTCATTGCTAAAATAGCAATTTAATTACACTAGTTTTTTTGACACAGAGCTTAGCAATTATAAGTCTATGCTTGATGAAAAATGGTTGAATTCCAATGAGATGAAAGTTAAATAACAAAATTGCTTCCCTTCCATCTTGCTTTTACCCATAGAAAAATAAAATATATGTGCTGAAATATGAAAATAGTCATCACAATTAAAACACAAATATGTTAATGAGAGAAAGAAAAAAAGAATGAACATCCTTGCTCCCTGATTTATAACTTCTCTGTCATCTTCATGAATTTCAGGTGTCCTTCATCATATAGAGAAAATTATCTTGTTTTTTAGAAATTATTGAATTTCTTATAATCAATGTTCATTAAATTATGTCATATTATATGATGACACACTTCATTTTAAACATCCATGCAATATAATTTATTGTGTGTTTAAATGCTGACATGTAAGTGTATGATACTGGTTAAGTTTTAAAAAGATATTCATTAAAACTGAGGACAAAGTCTAATAATTCCAAAGCAGAAATTTCTTGATAAAGTAAAGACTATTGCAAAATAGCTTATTAATTTTTTGTAAATGCACAGGCACATAGATTTTTTTATATAATTCATTTGCATGAAAATCAATACTCAGATTTATGTATTTCTTATTTTTATACTCAAAATCTGCATGCTAGGAAATTTGTTTTACATATTCAATACTGAGTATGGAGATGAATATAAATAAAATATTGATCTTGAATTTTATTTCCAGGTCTTTCTATATAGTAGAAAAATTCAAGACATATGCTCACTAAGCAATTTGTATAAAATATGACAAAATCCGCCTGAAGGCATGAAGGGATTATCTTGTAGGGATTTAAAAATGGATCAAAGGAACACTGGTCACAAAAATACCTGAGGAAAAGTCAAGATTTAGAAATTAAAATGTGGAATTGATAATGAGTAGAGACTGATTCACTCAATTGTAGAATGTGAGTGTATTTTTGGTAGAACCAGTAAATGTTTCAGAGTGAAAAAGGGAAATACACTAATGAAGATTGGGAGATGATTCAATAGACTATCAGATATATTAAATCAATAATCATCAAACTTACCTTTTTCATCTCCTGTTATACTATTGACAATTTTTGCTTTCATATTCTATTTTTAAAATATAGCTACACCCAATTATGACATATAATCATATCAAGAAATTTGAGACAGGCTGTTTTTTACACAGGTATATTATATTCTGTGATATAGTACTCTAAGTGTAGGTAGGTACAGTTATACTATAATGTTTTGGATTAACAATTTATTATTTCAAATATGTATATTATTCTTTAAATAAAATACTACCCAATAAACCAAAAGAGTGCTTTTATTTGGGTATGTCACTAAATCTTAACTATGCTTTTAATGGAATTGATAGCCAATGGGAAAACTTAGAAAATGTGCAAATTTTATCTCCATTAAGTGAAGATTTGATAAAATAAAAGTTGCACATTTCATCAAGGCAAATATTTTTACTTTATAATGTGTAGTATGGGAAAATATGTCTTGAATATTTAAGTGATTTGAAATTTGTATTGCCTAGTGTTGAAACATAGAAAATCTAAAAAAAGTTCAAAAAGTTATTCAAATCAACTGTGCTTATTATTTTCAAAGGATAAAATTTGTGATTTGTTATCATCTATGTGTATTTTAATTTAGGAATTTTAATTTTGACAATCGTATGTTCACTTTGAAATCTCTAGATATTCTTCTTATTTAAGGTTTCATAATAAATAATATATACTTTTTGTTTAGACAATTTCCAGTAGTTCCTCTCTATATATTTAATTTTATCTTCTTGATAAAATAATCAAAATAAATTTATCTCTTTCAAATCTATTACTTAACATTGTATTATTCATTGAAAATCTTTACAGTGCATCCAGTCAAATGACAGTTTCAAAAATATGAACATTTTGTTGGACAAAAAGAATGCAAATAACATGCAAGTAATATTTGAATAAAAGTATGATTATGACAAGTGAATAGACATTTATATGTAAATAGTTGCTCATCTAGCTTCTATGTTGGCACTACAGATGCATAATTTATGTTTGCCTGTAAAATTCAATGTGCAGTAATTGTAATAAATTACTACTCCATACTTTTCAATTTCCAAATTTATGGTGATGAATAAAACAGCATGTAATTCATGCATCCATGTAATTTGATTTTTCAAATTTATTAGACTTTAAAATAATCAGAGCAAATTATCAAATCATAGAAAAAAATCTGAAGAAAAATATTTCTTTTAATTTCATCCACAAATGTTTATTGTTAATAATATTCATTTTACATATTATGTAAAAAGGACTGTAAAATAATTATTTTAATACACCCAGGTTATTCTTAATTTTAAAAACTTGGATTTATAAATCATATGAACATTTCAAGAACCTATGGAACACATTATTTCATGTTAACAATGTGATACACAAAGTTGAAATTTTCTTGTTGTCCCCATCAATGTCTATCTCTTCAAAAATGAACTTAAACCTAGTAATATGTCCAGTGGTTAAAATGCAAATATCCTTAATGAATTATTTTCTGTAGTGATATGTATTAATATTCAGCAAAAGTAATCATAAATTCAAACTTTTCTAGGCTCCATAATCAGAGGTTCCATCAACTATTCTTTTTCAACACACTACCAGCTCTTTTAGCTGACCATAGTGGACAAGGCTAAATCTTGACTAGCAAACACATAACATACAGAAACAGATGTTATGAAGGAAAGCAAATCATAGATACCAGGAGTTTGAAATAGCTTCAGACTGATATCTGGGTAAATAGATATAGCAAGAGTTATTAGACACCATGAATAGATTTCTTCTGGTGAACACTTTTTAAATCTAACTCCCTAATAAATTTCCTCAGCAACTGATGGGTATTGCCATCATGGAATGAATGTGGTATCCAATTAAATGGATACAGCAGAAACAGATATACCTTGGGAATATTGGGGTTTTTCCTATACTCCCTCTCATATTAATGTTTACCAACTTTAGCGTAAGGATTAATTATTATGCATTATACATTTCTGGATATACAAATGCATGTATCGTTTAAAATACTGTTCCAGAGCAAAGGAAACCCAGATATTTTACCTTATACATATAATCTTTCTTTGGTATGACACTAGTGAATAAGCAGAGTATTGGCTCACATAGAATAGACCACTTATTTTTAAGTAGGTCATGAAAATGATTGTGAGAGAAACCTCTTCCATTTCCAGTTTTCACTGCAGAACTCATATATTTTTGGTGGAAAGGGAAATGACATTCTGTATTAGTCAGTTTATAATGTTTATTAAAAAAAAGAATTGCAACTTACAGTCATCTAGGTAATATTAAATATTTTATATAATTTATGATATACTCTAAAGGCAACAACTTCTGAAAGATGGAGTACCTAATAAGATCAAATAATCCCATGAGCAAAACATATGGATATTTCTTTAACTTAAAAATTATTTTTGGTTACAATCAATATTATGGATTAGATCAGATGTTAAATAAACTTTTTCAGCTAATTTCTTTAAGGTTAAGTTAACTATAATATGTAGAACATTAATTTCGAACTAATAGTGGGGGATTTTCCCCCATATTGAAAAATATTTAGTGATAAAAAAAAAAACTACCATTGTACTTGCTGTTTCCCTGAGGGTATAATACCACGTAGGATTGGTTCATGTCATGGCAAATCATACCTCTACTAGTAATGTTAACCAAATCAGGCTTGGTAAGAGGACATTAATCTTGGGCTGGGGATGTGGCTCAAGTGTGCTTGCCTGGCATGCCTAGGGCATTGGGTTTGATCCTAAGCACTACATAAAAATAAAATAAAGATGTTGTGTCCACCAAAAACTAAAAATAAAAAATTTCCTCTCCCTCTCCCTCTCTTTAAAAAAGAATAGGACATTAATCTTGCTGAGCCTGTGTATGATTTTGCCTGATCATCACTGTAACTTAATTCATGAATTATTTGTATGAGAATGAGGGCAACAGTGTAAAAGACTAATTGACACCATTGGATATTCATAGTTGAGCCAATAATGAGCACAGGACACAGATATCGCATTTCTGACACATTTAAGCACACCATTTTCTTAACTGTTTCTCAAAGCTTATCACTGAAACTCCAGTATAGCCATTATTAACTCATTCAAATGTAGTTGAACAATTAACCCCAATTAGTCAATATCTTCACCTCTTCCTTTTTACTTAATAAAAATGGCAGTGAAATATATCAATAACATCTTCAGCTCAAGAAGACTTCTCTACTACCTTCATACTAGAGCTTTAATATGACAGCATTTCATTCTTTGCTAGTGCTAGAAAATTATGTTGACTTAGCTTTTTAAATAATTATTCTAATTTGTTATATATGACAGCAAAAATGCATAACAACTCACATTATACATATAGAGCACAATTTTTCATATCTCTGATTGTACACAAAGTAGAGTCACACCATTCATGTTTACATACATGTACTTAGGGTTCTTGGGTAGGCAGAATTAATATTGTCAAAATGACCATACTACCAAAAGCACTATGAAGATTTAATTCAATTCCAATAAAAATCCCAATGATATTCCTCATAAAAATATACAAACAAGTCATGAAATTTATCTGGAATAATAAGAGACCCCAAATAGCTAAATAAATCCCTAGAAAGAAGAGTGAAGCAGGTGGCATCACTATACCAGACCTTAAACTATGTTACAGAGCAATAGTAACAAAAATAGCATGGTATTGGCACCAAAATAGACTTGTAGATCAATGATACAGATTAGAAGACACAGAGACAAACCCACATAACTACAGTTATTTAATCTTAGACAAAGGTGCCAAAAACATACATTGGAAAAAAGATAGCCTCTTCAACAAATGGTGCTGGAAAAACTGGAAATACATATGCAACAAAATGTTGATCTAGCTTTAAAATAATCTTAGTTTTTTTTTTTTTCTGAGCCAGCTATTTGTGTGTAATGTCTATGAAACAATAAATGTAGATAGAGAAAAGAATGGTAGGCCAATTATGTTAGGCTCATGCAGATTACTTGTGCCTTCAAGAGCTATTTGAATCTGGTCCCAACTATAGCATTCAATAGTGAATATTTATCTGTAGTTTTGTCTTCAAAGATCAGAGAAAACCAAGTCATGATGGATACTCAGTATTATGATCACCTGGAATCCTGAGTGAAGCATTCAGATTTTTTCATTGTCCAGAAATGATAAATGCAATTTCTTTTTCTCCCCAGAGACCATACATTTGCTCGCAGACTGTAGCAGAATATGCTTTAGATTCCACTTGGTAATTTCTCACATAATTAAACAGAATTTTACTCTATTATATAATTATCAGTTATCATCACTAATAGCGTCAGGATTACTATATATAATTGGGAAGGTCGGAACTCCTCAACTTCAGTGGTACCATTGATACCTTCAACTCTGGTGTCCCAGGAGTTTCATAAAGAATGAAACTATGTGGCTTGAACATTGTATCTAATGTATCAAATAGTTATTAACAACAAGGAAGAATATATTTGGTAAATATCAATCTTAGACCTAAAATTTCTATGTATCACATCATTCTGATCATCTCTCTGAATTCATTGGTATAGTGTCTACTTTGTAACTGACAATAATTTCAAATGGTACATCATTAACCATCAACAATCTGATACCAAGAATTGCCAAACCCATCCTATTCACATATGTATGGTCTCACCATACTCAAGGTGAAGGAAGTATTTTGTGGGTTTTCTTAGATTAGGAACTAATCTAAGTAACTAGTTTAGAATCTTACACATGGCAATTATATTCTCGAGTTCTGCACTTTCTCTATTAAGAGATTTCTAGATTTGCCCTTTATGTGAATGAGAATAGTCTTGTAATCAAAACTAAAATAACCATAAAAGCAAATGACTACATAAGGGCAAACTAGCACAATAAATTCAGAATCTTTATTTAGCACACTGGTAGTTCAGCTTTCCCTAAAATCATGGTCTTCATTTTTTTTCCTTCTTTTTTAGCATGCATAAATTATATGTTCTCATGTGTTTTCTAGTTTTCTAAGATTTGTATTAACCAAATTCTGTATTTTTTTTTGGATTGAAAGCTTTTTTTATTTCCTTCTGTGTTTGAATATGTACTGACATAAATTTGCTGAAATCTGATTTTTGCTATAGGTCTGAAGAGTAAAAGAAAGATTGAATTATTTGCAAGAAACTGCTTTGGTCAAATAATCATAGGTATTTCTTGGTAGGGACGGTATATCACAAAAGACATGTCTCAGTTGGAAACAGGGTGATTTGGAATATGGCTATTTGGTATATTTTAAGACACCCCAATTCCTCAATATATCTTTATACCTACACTCAGTACTTACATTCTTTTCTTATCAAAGCTGTGTCACATTTGATGTATTGTCAGACTGTTAATTCAACCTACATAAGTTGGAACCCTTAGGATGCAACTTTTACTTGATTTTCATCTGTCTCAGCCTAAAGGCAAAAAGAAATGTGAGATGCTGAAAATCCTTGGTCGTCTTTCTTGAGGTTTTAGCTGAGAATTTAAGACCTTGAGCTTGTTATGTCTTTTCTTTAAGCTGCCCAGCAAAATTAAAAGCAAGCAGCCCACCCTAGAGCTTTGAATTCCTATGCTCTTCATTCTGTTCTCTTTGAGAGGTGACTCCATCTCTCATATTTTTGTCATCAATAGACATTTCATCTCAGTGACCACAGGTAATAATTTAACCAGCTGTTTTGCCACTTTGTGCCACAGGTTGCCAGAAGCCCATGTCTTAACCCAACATGAATATTCTCTGCTTTTATTCACAAACAAACCAGATATCAAATCTAGGTTCCTATAGTGGTCCTAAAATTTTCTTGCCTACATTAATCTAGTTATTAATTCTTATATCAATCAGTGATCTTAGTTGTAAACAATCAAAGCCTACCCTGTATGATTAAGCAAATAATTGTTCATTACCCAGTCACTAAATTCAAAACTTTGTTCCAGGCTGAGGATATAAAGTTTGTGTTGATTTCAAAAATAAGTACCTCTAAACTGAATTGGTTTCTTATTACCATTGTCTTATAATTTCTCATACTTCTGTGTCAGAAGTTAACCAATAACCATCTAAACTGTCAGAGAGGGGGTCAGGGAGGTAGAGAGAGAGAGAGGAGATACTTATAAGCGTATATGTAGGAGTGATTCTGATAGAAACAGTTTACATCCTGGAGAATAAAAATGACAAAAAATAAAAATTCAGTACATTGGAGATGGTTGTTTATTTTTCAAATTTAATTCTTAGAAAAACACACATAGGAGTTTTGTATGTTTGGGATTGTCTTATGAGAAGATTCACTTTAAATTGATGGAGTGGGGAGCAAACTTCTATATGAGAGGCTAACTATTATGCTAGAATATATATGTGAAAGCTATAATTGCTATTGTCTTCATGTCTGAGTTTCAAGAAGAGAGAATGAGGAAGGTTTAGCATGATTGATTTCATGCATAAATCTTAATTTAATCTTTGTTTTCTGCTCTACTCAATAAAGCTCTCATTTAAGTAACAGGCATTTCTAAGTAGTAAATCTATCTACAGATCCACGTGCCTTGTTGGCTGTTTTCCTAATTGAGTCTCTCTGTGTATATAACTTTGGTTGTATTCTTACTATAATTATGGGGCTTTAGGAAGCTCATGTGTCACACTGTCACTTGAGCCAAAGGGAATGAAGATGTAGTTATGAACCTAAAATGTAGTTGCAAAGTATAACAGCTTTAGCAGCAAGAAAGACAATAAAAAACAATCAATGATGATCAATGTTATTGAATTTCTTTATATAGAGAAATAAGTCATAGTGATCAAACAATATGGATAATTCTGTTTAAAATGAATTTTGTTCATTTTGAGAAATATGTGGTTGCCATCATCTTGTGCTACTCGTCCTAAACGAAATTTAAATACACAGGACACTGGAATTAATTTAGATTGCATTAATTTATAAAAAAATCTTACTGTTTTCTTTCCATATAATTTATAGAAAGTTTATTCAAAAATAAAAATAAAAACTGTTTAAAGTCCAAAGATTGATCTTTTGATTATTATCCAAGTCATTTGTGTTTTCTAATCTATTTTTTCAAATTAATCTAATGCCCTCAATTTTATGTGGTAAAATAAAGAAGAGCAATTTCAAGGGACTCCCAATTTTCAAAGAAGGAGTTTAGAATAATTATGGTTAAGATGTTAATCACTTCTGTAGTAAAGAATTAACCTTATCCAAAGAGAGGTCTTAACCCTCAGTTCTTGGGATATAATTACTAAATTCTAAAGAGGATCTGCATAACGGTATCTTTGGTTTTCTGGGATCCTTGAGCTACATAAGATAGACTAATAATTTATGTTTGGTACTTTCAGATTCAATGAATCAGCTCTATCACCTGAGAGATTGAACACCAAAATCCACACAAACAACCATGTTAATGTGACCAAATTCCCATAAGAATTCTGGACATCCTGGACAACAAGTCTCAGATGCCCTTTTCTGCTTTGAAATATTCCCAGCATATCGGGACATATCATTTTATAGGAAAACTTACAGTATATGAAGCTACTGGAAGAAGAAAACTGAAGACCCTGTGTTTAGAATTCTCCTAGTCTCTGCTCCATGTGTCTTTTCCTTGGTTGATTTTGATATGTATTTTCTCATTGTATTAAATTAACTATCGGCATAATGGATTTCATTGTGTTCTATGAGCCCTTAGAGCAAATTATTGAAACTGAGCCTGAGTTCTTTTGGATCCCCAAAATTATAATTAATATTAAGAGTGAGAGTGGTCTTAAAAACTACCTCCAAATTTTGTATAGCTATAATAGAAAAAGTAGACAACATGCAAAACCAGACAGAGCATATAAAGAAAAGACTCTACAAAAACATTAAAATGAAACTCTATAAAGCAGAAATACAGAAGTAAAGGTAAAGAATGCTTTCAGTGGACAAATTGATAGATTGGTCATGTCTGAAAAAATAGTTTCAGTTAGGGTAATAGAAACATTCAAAATTAAAATGCAAAGAAAAAGAGAATGAAAATAACCAACAGACTATCCAAATACTGTAGGATAAGTATAAAATGTGTAACAGTTATATAATATGAATATGAGAAAGAAAAAATAAGTTACCAAAATATGCTATGCATAGGTAAATTGTGAGAGGATAAATGCAAACTACATCATGAAAGAGGTCAGAGAAAAATACATTAAAACTTTGGATAAAAAGAATAAGAGCACACAACCCTTCTTAAAAAAAAAACTCAAAAAAGGAGAGTGGGCTGAATTATCTAAAGGTTAAAAGAAAAAAATAACCCCACTAATCTGGAGTTGTGTGTTATACAAAATTTTAAAGTAAAAATCTGCTCAGAGAACCAAAACTGGGGGAATACATTACACTGGCAGCTATTTTGCTCTAAAAAAACATATAAAAGTAAAAATAAAATAAAAATGACAAAATAGAGATAGTAACAATGCATAGTATGATTTTTACCATTTGTACAAGTGCAATAACTTATAGGGAAGCAAGGGTCTGGGAATACTCTGTTTTATAGTAAGTGTAGTAACTATAGTCTTATATAGTAATATTTGAAAGTTGACAATATACTTCTAAAATATTGAAAAATCTGGTGCAAACACTAAAAATCTTTAAAAAGAACTATAATTAAGAGGCTAAAATTGAAGAAAAATAAAATCATATACAATTAAAACAAGAAAAAAACAGGAAAAGGGAGGGGGAAGAAACAAAAAAAAATGGTGCAATTGATAGGAAACATTTACAATTATGGTAGATATTCATTTAAACCTAGCAAAAATCATTTTTATTATGAATGGTCTGAATTCACTAATTAAAAGATAGAGATAACCAAGTGATTTTTTTTTTAAAATGCCATCTACAAAAACATCCATTTAAATATAAAGACACAGGTTAAAATAGAGATGGCAAAACACATAACAAAGTAAAACACACAAAAATGGAGTAGGCATGTTAATTTCAGGTAAAGCTAGACTTGAGAATAGAGAAACTCTCAGGATTAGGAAAATTATTATATAATGATGCAAAGGTGAATTCAAGATGAGATGACAGTTTTTACAATATATGCATTGACATCACATCTAAAAAAATCAGGCCAAAACTGACAGAAATGCCAAGTGAAATGTGAGAATTCACTCTTATAGCCAGAATAATGCATTCATTTTTCAGTGATTGAAGATCAAATAGAAAAAAGTCAGTAAAAATGTAATTGACCTGAAAAAAACTATTGTTCAACTTGAATATAGGATACTCATTCAACAACCACCACCTGTATTCTCATGCTTACATGGAACATTTTCTGGCAGAGTCCATACTCTGGGTGATAAAGTGTATCATATCAAATCTAAAGAAATAAAAACCATAGAAAATCTGATAGAATACAAAGGAATTCAATTAGAATTAAATAAAAACAATAAATATACAGTCACAATGCATACGGTGATTTAAAAACATGACTTTTACAAAACATTTGGATCAAATAAATCTCAAGATAAATTATAAAATTAATAAAATGAAACTAAAAAACCATTAAACACATTTAACCAAGTCTTCATTTTGCAGTTAAAGAAATATACCATTTATATATATATATATATATATATATATATATATATATATATATATATATATATATATGTATATACACACACATGCAATTCAGTGGATAAATAATTGATTTTTAAATAAATATGTTGGAGCAATTTGACATGTACACGAATAAAATTGATCTACATACAGATATTTCCTACTAATTAATTTACACTAATTTAGAGTCTTATTGTTAGAGTGCAGAACTATAAATTTGCAGAAGAAAACACAGGTAGAAATCTTGATGAACTTTGGTGATGACTTTGGTGACATAACACAAAAGCATAATCTGCTTTTTAAGGAAAAAGATAATTCGGCTTGCTTAAAATTTAGAAACTTCCGATTTCTGATGAATAAGATTAAGATAATGAAAAGACAGACTAGAAGAAAATATTTTCAAAATATACACTTGATGAAAAAGAGTAAAAATAAAATAAAAATGACAAAATAGAATGTCACATACAAACAATTAAAATTCAACACCCCCACAAAGAACCCAACTTGATTAAAAACGTAAAAACTATCTGAACAGACACTTCACCAAGGAAAACCATCAGACAAATGCCAATTCAAGGATATTTTACAATACTGCTCAAAACTGACAAAGGCATGAAAGAAAGAAAGAAAGAAAGAAAGAAAGAAAGAAAGAAAGAAAGGGAGGGAGGGAGGGAGGGAAAGAGAGAGGAAAGGAGGGATGGATGGAGGAAGGAAGGAAGGAAAGAAGGAAGGAAAGAAGTAAAGGAGGGAGGAAGAAAGGAAGGAAGGAAAGAATGAAGAGAAAGAACAAGAGAGAGAGAAAGGAAGATCTAAGTAACTGAGGAGCCAGAGGAGACACAGAAGGTGATATCTAGATGAGATACTGGGACAGAAAAAACATCTGAGATAAAAACTAAGGAAAGATAGGTGGGGAAATAAAGAAAGTTGAATGAACTGTGGGATTCAATAAAAATGTGGCAATATTCATTCATTATTTTTAATATTCTATTGTCAAATGCAAATGACATTTGAAGGAACTTGTGGGAAGTCTTCCTGCAATCTTCTCAATGTTTGTGCATTATTATTACCAACAACAAAGATTTTGTTTCAGGCATCTGTGGCTGTGCCTAAAAATGTTTGACCTATGGTAGGTATGTGTCCACATTGCTTGAAGGAAGAAATGTATAAGATCTAAAATACTGCATATTAAATAAATTCATATTATTCTAATAAAATCATGGAAGAATGGCAATGTCAAAAAACTAAATTCTTAAAAAATGCAGAATGTGTTTTATCTTTTTCTTGATATTAATAGAAAATATTCTTGAGCCTAGACTCTAATTATTGACAAATCAGCTCAAGTAGAAGGACCACAGGAACCTCATTGGAAAATTTTTTAAAAATTCATGGATGGTTACATGTATGTAAATCTGAGTAGCTTGAGCAAATATAATATAAGCTTTGGATCTGCCTTTTTTTTAACTTTACAAATCACTTAGGCCCTAAACATGTATGCCTATATCTAAGGACATAACATTGTATCATCTCTCTGGTAAAATTATCATGTTTTTATAAGTAACATAATTTCTATTGGTTTATGTATAAGGAATTCTGATTATCCTGAAGGATTACAATGGGATCGCTTAAAAAAAAATGGACCCAATAATCAATGTATTTAGATAAAAATAAATACATATGCATTTTTTATAATCATTTGCTAATGTTATCTGGGACACAAAGTCAACTCTCTTTTATTAATTTTTTTTAATGCACAAGAAGAACACATTGGTTAATTTGGCTTTTTTTACACTTCAGAAAACCCTTGAAGTGTATTTACATGAGCACCTTTCAGATGCATCACTTCTACATACATGAAATTCACTTATCTTTATTTCTGTTAAATTAATATTGGAAATTACATGATAGACAATTTCTAAAATTAGCCAGTAAGTTTTATTTCACTATAAAGTTTCTATTGTGTAAAAAATATTGGCCAGATTTTTTTTTAAAAGAATCTTTGCTGTTTGATTTAGTAAAAGTATTTGGCAAATGAAAGGTTTAAAACAATAATCATATCTTGAGTTGGTATAAAATATCTGGGTCTCCAAAGAGAGAATTAATGTTTAGAATGAAGTTAAATGGTTCTGTTACAGTGGAAGGAGGGAGAAATTGAGTTATTGGATGGATTCAATAGGACAGGGGTTAATTGGGGCAAACTTAATTACTATAGTATGAGTCAGTCCTGTACCCATAAATGATCCAATGTAGTGAAACCAAAAGGGCAGCTGGGTTTCAGGCAGGAAAGATGTTCACATTGAGTAATAATAACATTCTTTCTAATATAAATTTATTCTCAACTTTGCCATCCTCTGGAAGGTAAGAATGAAGAGAAAGAAAAAGAGAATTAAGAAAATGTTTTTCCTTATAACACGCAAAGATACTAAGTGTATCAGGAAAGATCCCAGAGAATAGTGCCATGTTCTTGGCTTAATGAAGAACTATAAATGGAGGCCTGGGGAGACAAGGCAGAAATACTATGCTATAAAGTGGGAGAGGAGATGCAAGCATACTGGATGACTGCTCTAAAACTTCAAATAACCCCATAGAAATAACTTCTAAAAATAATGGATTTGAAAGTACACAATCTATGCCATCTTTAAAAAAATCACCATTAAATATTTGTAGATAAATTGTTTTTTTTCTTCAGTTAACACTATGTTATATCATAGGAAGTACTATAACATTGTTTTAAACAAGTAAGTGTATTCATTTCTCTCAGAAAAAGCCCTGAGTCAGGCAGGTCAAGCTCACTAATAAAGTGGTTCTTTAAAAGCACAAGGAACCCAGACTCATTTTGTCCTTGTCTTTATTTGTTTGTTGTTTTCTACGTTACAACATTTCTGCTGCTTCTCCAGCCCTTCTCTTTTATTTTTATTCGGAAGGAAGGGAAAAGAGATAAAGGCCCTTTAGTCAAAGCTTGGCTTTATTCATGAAGGAACACACTTTCTTTATACACATTTGTACATAACTCTTTGACCATGCTTGGTAACATGACAGCCACTGTCTAAAAGGCCACAGAGGGACTGTGGTAGGTTCATTGGCCCATTTCCACAATGGCTTTCCAGGTTCTCACCTTCTGGTATATAAGTCCTGTGTAAGCTAGTTCCATCAGTGGGGGCAGGATCTGAGAACATGATGGAACAGCTGTTCTCCTCATTGTTTTCTTACATGAGATCTTGTAGGAACAGGTTAGAGCAGGATCATGCTAATTATTTACTTTTTTTTATTTTTAAACCAGGGATTTAACCCAGGGTTGTTTAAGCACTGAGCCACATCCCCAGCCTTTTTGTTTTGATACAGGTTCGCTCCAAATTGTTTAGGGCCTAAGTTGTTGAGACTGGCTGTGAACTTGTGATCCTCCTGCCTCAGCCTCCTGATCTGCTGGGATTACAGGTATGTGCTACCACACTTGGCTTCTGCTTGTTTTGAAAAAGTAAGCTGCTATGCTGGGAAAGGATATGAACAAGTCCTGTAGCAGTTGAAAATGATGCCAAATAAGATGTGTCCCTCAATTCTATAACCACAGGGAACTGTGTTCTGGTGTAACCCAAATGAGCTTGGAGGGAGACCTTGAGCACCAGGTAAGAATGCATCCTAACCAAGTCCTCATTTCAGCCTCCTGAGACTCTGAGCAAAGATCATATTTGTGCTGTGCCCCATTTTTTTGACCTAGAAAAATAGGAAGATAATACAATGTTTTTTAATCTGACAGAAACAGATTACTAATAGAGGAACTGACACTTTAACTAGACATATTGCTAGCCAGCACAAAATTGCTTGGTCAGGAATAAAAAAAGAATAGATACTGGAAGCAAGTAATTTTTACCTCCATGACCAGCGTGGTGGGCAGCTAAACTTGGGTTGCTCAAGTGAATTTCCTAAGGTATCAAATAAAACACAGACACACAATTTACCTTTAATTCAAGCCCTGGGATGGCTCCACTGTCCTCAGCCTCAAGTTCCCCACAAGGGAGAGCAAGGAATGTCATGAGAGACTGGCAAGAGAGAGAGAGACAGAGAGAGAGAGAGTGAGATCGAGAGAGAGAGAGAGAGAGAGAGAGAGAGAGAGAGAGAGCACAAGCACGCGCGCAAGCACTTTCAGGAGTGGTTTTTTATTAGGGGACTGTGATTCTTTAGAAATTTTCATCCAATAAAGATAAAGAGGGGTGGGGTTACAAGGACAGGTAGGGTAACTCAATCCCTGGGGATGTAGAAAGGCATACCCACGCATGAAGACACATTGGGCGACACTTTTTATGACTTTCAAGATCAGGACCATCATCTGCAGCCACTTTGATGTGGCCAGATCACAGGAAGTGACCAACAGAGCCTCTCCAATCAGAAAAGGAAAATGCTGGTCACATGATGTGGTTGCCTCCCACAATTTTATCTATAAAACACTTTGCACAATATTTGGCTATCTCACTTATATCAGTAAACCGAATCAGTAATCACTGCTTAAATTTTCTCTTATTTAACATAGCTATCAATATTTTTGACTTTACCATTAATTTTTCTTATTTTTATCATGTATTTTCTACCTTTAAATTTTTATCTTCTTTATTACTATGATATTTTTCCATTTTTTAAAAATTGTATTCTGTTTTCCAAATGGAGATAACACATTCAGGAAATGTAAAGAGTTAAATGGACAAACAAATGAATGAGAGAATTATGAATACACCGATGCCAAGAATGTTCACCACAAAATGGCTAATCCAGTAGTTGCCAGCTTGTGTGATTAAGCTCTTTCTTTTTAAGAGCATTATAAGGTCCTTGTCCAATAGTTGATTTCATGTTATAGCTTTGCCGTCATTTTAATAAACAATATTCTTAAATGTTGACATAAATTACTTTAAAGGGAAGCTTTGAATTATAGGAAACATTTGTTTTCTTTTCATGAAATTCAGCAGGCATCATTTTGGACCTGAAGTCAGGTGGGGATTTTTGCCTCTTTTAAGGAGAAGTGCAGCTGGAACTCATGTAGCGGTTAATGTAGGGCACCTCCAATTTAATTAGTTTAACCACTTGAGTCCTGCTAAATGAGCCTAGTACATGGGGTTAATCACTTAACAGTGAGAAAGGATAGACACATGTGCAGGTATTGCACTATCAGCCAGCAGGTGATAGTCTGAGTTATGTGCTCTGCCCTGCCCACTGGGTGGCAGAGCCAGTGAAGCATTCAGCCATTGAATTTCCTGGCGACTTAAATGACTCACATAGTACTCAGGACATATTAGCCTTAAGGATTTCTTCTGCTACTTTTCCTTAAATGAATGCATCTTGCTTGCTGTTTTTGTTTGCTCAAAGATGAATTTTCTTCCAGATTTCTAAAGGAGCTAATTTTAGATTCTTCTTTTTCCTTATCATAAAATAACAGATGGGGAAAAAAAAGAAAAAAAATAAGAGATGATCATCATTGATCCCCAGAGGAAAACTATATAGAACCTTTTTAATTGATTTTTAATTTCTACTTGTCACCTAAAACAAATATAAAACAATAAATTTTAAGTTTTGGAAAAATAATGGACATGCAAAACATTTATTCAAATCTTTATTATATCAATTTTTGATACCATGGCAGATTTCTTTATCTTCCAAAGAACATTTTATTAACAGTTGTATGGTTAGGACAGTCACTGAATTATGATTAACAGCTCATATTCATGAGAACCAGAATATAAAGCTGATAACCTCAGAACAGTTATCAGACATAATATTAATACAGATAGTCAAGTATTATAGTTAATTCCAAAAGATCAGTTTGAATTCAGTTAAAGGAATTACTCACTTTAGAAATGTTAACCCTCATATAACGAAATATATATGATATTTAATGTGAAAATTTAAGAATTAATATATGTGAGATCTTGAGGCAAATCCAGAAACCTTGATTTATACTGAATTATGCATTATATAAGTCTTGGCCTATGACAAAATAATTGAGTTTCATCTATGGATATTTTTTTCCATGATAGACAGCTAATTGGAAATAAAGCTTGTGATGACAAGGGTTAGACCAAACTAACTTTTCTTCTAACTCATCACAAATAAATGATATTGACTATAATTAGAGCAAACTATTTTTTTCTTGAATATGATACATAATCCTCTCAATATTTCTGTTGTCATATGGAAAATGTAAAAAAAAAATGTATAGTAAATTAAGAATTCCCTACCTGAAATAGAGATACTTTCAGGTGATTTTCCATTATCCATCTCTATATCTCAACTGTACACATAAAAGCTGAACATAAAGTACTTCCCATTTTATTCCCTTTATTCATTTCCACAGCCACTTAAACTTAACATGTCATCGTATCACTGGCTATGAACAATGTAATCTGTGAAGTTGCATCACTTCTAAAACAAAAAATTTATCAACACTTGATACTTTCCATTTCTTTCCCCTGCTACTTTAGCTAGGGAGGTCATACATTAGAGTTGAGTTAGTTACAGTATGGTGGAGCCTCCACCAGCCTGGATCACTGACTCACTGCTGAGAAAGCTGTTACATTGGGTGTTTTCCAAGTCCATAACAGATTTCAAGTTACTGAGAAATAACTTGTTTTAGTTTCTATACAATGAAGATTTTGGACTCTGTGTGTGTGTGTGTGTGTGTGTGTGTGTGTGTATGTGTGTCTCTGTGTGTGTGATATTATAGAATATCCTAGTCTCACTGATAAACCATCTACTTTCCACATGAATCTTTTGATTTTTATAAGCAAAAACTATGATCTTTTTACCACACTGGGAATTTTATTAAGAAATTTCACCATCCTAATTTTATCTCTATTTTTAACTGGAAAAAGGGCGGGGCATGGCTCCTATTTTTCTATTATTTAGAATTTTAATTACTACCAATGGTTAAGCATGTATAAAATATGTTTTAAATGTCATTGCTAAATTATAACCTCTTCTGAATGTGCCAGAAAATAGTCATCCTTGACAAGCCATTCTTTGCAACTTTGCATCTATAAGGAGACATGTGACTAATTCATATGTATTAAGATCATAAGAACCTTTTATCAATAATCAAGCAAATTCATTAATTCATTGTTCACTAAGATTTTATCAAGGTACTATTGTCAAGAAATGTTTTGTTACTCGAGATACAAACAGTGAAAAAGATTGACAAAATCTTAAACCTCATGCACTTGTACAGCACTTTTGCCTTTGCATGCTGCAGTTATGCCAACAAGTCAAACTTTACCACAGGCGTCCAGAGAAGGAATGACTACTTCAAGATCAAACATGCTTGGACTGGAGAAAATTATCCATTATATACATGCTCTTTTAATAAACTTATTTTTTATTTTTAAAATTTGTTATTTTCAGTTATACATGACAGTAGAGTATATTTTGACATATTTATTCAAATATGAAATATATCTTATTCTAATTAGGATCCCAGTCATTTGAATGTACAAGATATGGAGATTCACTGTGGCATATTCAGACATGGATATAGGAAAGTCATATTAGATTCATTCTACTGTTTTTCCTATTCCCATTGCCACCCCCACCCCCACCCCGCCCCACCCACACCACACACACACACCCTTTTCCCTTTTCCCTTTCAGTTTCTCTACCTATGGAATATTTTAGCCATCTCAATTGTGCCTCAGTAAAAGATCTTATAATTAGGAGGATAGACATCACTTTGTAAGGATGTCAATATTCATTCATTTTGCATCCTCCATCTGAGTAAAAATGAAATCAAATACCAGTAACTCTTTTTGATTTTAAGCACTTACACTATTACATTTATCCAATCACTTTCTGTCATTCTCTTCCTTAAATTTTATTCCATCACAGTATCAAACTGTTCATTGTCTCCCACAGACATCGTCATCTTCCATTTCCACTTGTCACAGCCCAACTTATCACAGATTCCATAATTCTTAGCCTTTCATCCTTTGTCTTCCTATCCTTCTCTTCAATGTGTTCTCCCCATAGAAACAACCAGGAACTGAGAATCCTCTCCTGTAATGCCATTGGACTTCAAGTGTACCTTTATCACAACACTGTTGTATATACAAAACCATTCCTTTTCCTGATTGTGAAGTCTTACTACTTTATTAACACTTTATAAAAAGCATTCTTAAAAGATTATTGTTCAGTTAAGGAATGTACAGGTATAATTGTCAATCGACAGAAAATTTTGAGCCTTAATTGATAAAAAGTCTATTCTAAAGGTATCATTTAAATGCAATGAATTCTGAAGCCATGCCTAGATTTGAGTCACAATGGTTAATCCTTCAAATATAAAAATCCTATTACCTTAAAAACACATTGCTACTTTGTTCAAGTTATGATAAAGTTTGCAAAATTCCATAACTCCTGGTGGAGAAAATACCTATTAATATCCTATGATCTGAGAGTGCTTTTTTAAGTAATATTTGAAATTGGGAAAATATTTTTACCTCAGCCTTTTCTTCTGTAAAATGGAATAATAATAATAATACCTAACTTGCATGACAGAGGATATAATTGAATGTGAAAGCATATGCAAATTATACTTAAACAGCACTTTTAAGCTTTCCTTGAAATTTAGGAGAATTCATGCATGTAAAGTTTGCTATGAAGTTGAGTGTTGTAGAAATTTAATTTTATAGTCTCTGATATTACTCTTATTCTAAAGCATACATCTATATTAATTAAATTTCTTTCAGTAATATATGTCTTATCAATTTGTATTTTAAATACATTTATGATGTAACAAAACACTATGACCTTAAAAATGACAAAATAGAGGAGCTGGGGCATGTAGCTCAGTGATATAGCATTTGCCTATCATGTGAAAGTCTCTGGGTTTGATCTCTGTCTCCACAAATACCAATAACAAAAACAGAATTTAAATATGTCTATGACAAATATTTAAATATTTAAATATCCTCCCAGAAAGTACTCACAATAAGCCTTTATGTTGCCATCGCAACTTTCACTATTTGCTTATAAAGTGTTTGCTTAATATAAGACCTAAAAATCAAACATGAAAATGATTATGTATAACTCAAATGTTGACTTGACATCCCTTGTTTGAAATTCCTAGACAAAATCTTGAGGAATCTGTATGTAGTGCTGATGAATTAACATTAACCTATTATAAAAATTAATTGGGATGCTTATATTCATATTCATTTTGCCTCTAAATGATTCTAAGTAGTAGTTGTAGTTTCTGACACTTGATCTAAGTTACCTTCTAAATTTAATTTATTGTCTCATTTTTTTTTTTACCTGACTCAAAATCAGTCTTTCGGAAACATTGTGAACAGCCTATCAATCCCTCTTTTGTGGGGGGCAGGGAGTACCAGCGATTAAACACAGCAGTGCTTAACCAATGAGCTGCATCCCCAGCCCTTTGTATTTTTAATTTTTGAGACAGGGTGTCACTAGGTTGCTTTAGGGCCTTGCTAAGTTACTGAGGCTGGCTTTGAATTTTTGATCCTACTGCCTCAGCCTTCTGAGCTGCTAAGACTACAGATATGTGCCACGATGCTGTGCAATCAAAATCATCTTGACGGCAAAACAGATCATCCATAGCTTCCAGGTACCTAGGAATATTCATCCATTCAATCATTCATCCATTAATTTCTCCCTTCAGTAATTATCTATTGAACATCAATATTTTGTCAGATGCTGATTTAGATATTTAATAAAGATTTGTAAATGAAGAAGGTAGATAGATCATTGTCATTTTGCAGTTTATATTCCATTACATATTTATTTAATTACAAATTTCATAGTTTTTTGTTGTCCTTCCTACCAAAGTAATTCTAATGCTGTCATTCTTCTGGCATTGTGCTTCCTGAGTTATTCACAAGATGGCAGCCACAAGCCCTTGTTTATTGTGGAGCAACTGTTCATGTCATGGAGATTACATTTAAAAGTTTCCCTGGGAATTGTTTATTTCCATGGCTGAACAATTTATTAAAAAGGAGTTGCTCTTTTTTTTTCTGCCCCTTCAATTGATCACTATCAGAAGGAGACCTCATCATAATAGGGAAAGATGTGAGTAACTATAACCTTGTAATAATTATCCTAATCCTACCTTCTTTCTTGAACTCATTGGCATTAAATTAATTTGGATTTAAGTTAAACTTGGGCTCCATGGGATCAAAGGAAACCCTAATTGAGAGCTGGACTCAGTATTCCTTCTCCTTCCTGGAATTTAGTTATTTTTTCAATAATAGCTTTTGGGATAAAATTTGTTAATCATTCATGTTATTTTTTTTTCCTCTTTGTGTATCTGTGCCTTCCATTCTCCACTGCACTTGTCAGAAAAGTTAGGACAAGTTTAAATTCTATTCCATGTAGCACTCAAGTACTAGGCAAGTGAGAAAAGTTAGGGTACTAGTGGTAGTGTCACAAAATACCCCAAAAGAGTTAGGAAATCTGGAAATTAGTGACCCTGAACTTGTGTATCTGCTATGTTCCACCATCTTATATATAATAGATACCGGTACACTTTAACAAAAAAGATAGGATATTGGTGATTTAATTACGTTAGTCACCTTAGTTATTGTGCTGTAACAAATTACCAAAAATTATGGCTCAGAACAACAATTAGCATTTATTATCTTATTTTGTGTGGATCAAGTACTTGAGAGCAGCCTACCTGGGTGGCTGTGGCTCAGTGTCTCTAATGAGGCTTGTTGAAGTCATCTGGAGACTTGACTAAGGATAAAGAATCTTATTCCAAGTTGGCACAGTCACATGTTTATTGGCAGGTGGCTGCTCCTTACCATGTGGACTGCTTCGTATTGTTCATTGAGTGTCTTCATGGCATGGCAGTGAGCTTATGGAAAACAAATGATCCATGTTGTGATGATTTCCATGACCTAGCCTTAGAAGTCACACGCCATCTTTTCCTGAATTCCTTTTAGGCAGACATACCACACATCTTCAGTGTGAGAAGATGCTACACAAGGGCATGCTTCACAGGAGAGGAAATCAGAATTTCACCATCCACTTTTCAGCATCAGTCTGAAAATGAAGACATTCAAACAGAGACTGGATCACACACTGGGAAGCTGGTGTTGAGAACAGTATCCTTAATGTAGGAAGAAACCTTATACCACTTCATAGGCAATCATGCTGAAATTGTCAAAATTTAACTGGAGATGAACTGGGATGGGGTATTCATGAAAGGGAAGGTACTCAAAGGTGATTTTGAGAGGTCTGAAAAATTTGTCGTTCAAAGGATTGTGCCATCTTTCAAAAGATTATGAATTTTTGAAAGGCAGAAAGTCTGAGGGTAATAAATCACCAATACAAGGCAAACCATGAATAAAAAATGACCTCATGGAAACAGATGGAGAAATTCTCATCTCCAGCAGCAAAAGACCAGAAAAAATGTGAGGATTATTCCTTTGATGATTCATATTCTAATCCCTTGATAACAGCATTCACCAATCCTCACTGTAGAATTGTTACACTTTCTGTATTATATAGTACTACTCTGAAAAATACCACACATTTTCAAAGTTCCAACTATTATGTCTATAGAATTGAACCCCTAAATCATATATCCATATCTGATTATTATTATTATGAGGTGAATTTTCCTATGCCCAGTATTCTATAAAACATTTTTACTTAAATACTCAGGTCAAAAATGTCAGAAATAGATTTTAAAAATTTTACCCTCAGGTGCTCACCTCATTCTCTTTTAATATTCTCTTAACTGCAGCTCAAAATCTAAGAGTATTATGGGGTCTTGAAAGCTCCTGCAGTTATTTTAATCCTCCATTGTCTTCAATTCCTTCCTGAATCAGTCAACAAATTCTCTCTATTTTAAACTTTCTGGATCTATTCTCAATGCCACTAATTATTCTAGCAATTTTAATATGACATTCTGGTTTGCAAAAAGTCATTAATAACTATGCTTTAAAATAAAACTAAAATTATTAAGTACTAATTTGGAATTAGCAATATAATGATGGGTAATTTTTTTCCTTAAGGAATAGGTGAGAATCCCAAAGTTACGGTGAACACAGAAAGTGTCTGTTCAACACAGTAAAATTTGTAAAAAGCAAAATTCAAAATATATGTAAATGAGATGTATGTACGCCTCATATTATAGAAGCTCAAAAATGAAATTATCAAGTGTATTTATGAATTTTTAAAATTTGCCAGACTTTCAGAAATTTGGAATAGGTAACAATTATAAGTGTGCTCTGCATATAATGGCAAAAATGTATATATTTAATTTTTAATATCTACTTATCCTATTACAAATCTACATCCTAATTGATTTATTATATTATGGCTTAAAATTTAGTAAAGCCAAATGTTCTGGTCAGATTTGACCTTTGGGTACAAGTTTTTCGTTGTTTTGTTTTGTTTTCCTTCTTTTAGTTGTAGATGGACACAAAAGGTTTCTTTTATTTTTATGTAGTGCTGAGGATCAAACCCATGCCTCATATGTGCTAGGCAAGTGCTCTACCACTGAGACATAACCCCAGCCCCAGGGTACAAAGATTTTGATAATATTTGAGGAAATGAATGCTACCATTTTGTGTATTATTTAAGAACAGTTGCCATGTTTCCTGTTCCTTAATAACAATCACTAATTTAGTCACTTCATTGCACAATTTGCTGGGTGTAGGTATTCTATTTCAAAGTTGGATTTGTTAATTAAAACAGTTGTCAGCACAGCATATTTAAAAACCACAGTAAAGAAAATGTTTTTAAAACACACTTTATAGACATCTTTTTTCTCCAATACCCTCAACCTGAAACTAACATGCATAGCAAGTGATCCAAACAAAATAATCATTTTCTGTCTCACAGAATTATTTGGCTATAGGTACATTCCATATATAACAAATATATAAATTCTGTAAATATTTACTTCGATTAATTCCTAAAATTAATGAATATATTTTCTTAAGTGTCTCTGAATCAATGGACATATATTTTCTTAGAAAAACATTTGTATCTGGAGAGTGAACAAATTAGGGCCTGAGAGACTTAGAATATTTATACTGGAGTAAACAAACAAACCAAAGGTTACACTCTTTTTTAAAATATTTTTTTAGTTGTCAATGGATCTTTATTTTATTTATTTATACGTGGTGCTGAGATGAACCCAGTGCCTCACACATGCTAGGCAAATGCTCTGCCACTGAGCCACAACCCCAGCCCCAAAGGTAAACTCTTAAACACAAAATAAAAATGAATGTTGTCAAAATGACAGAAAATGTAAAAACACAATGTAAAGACAGTGAAATTAAATACAATATTCAAAACATATTTATGTTCTCAAAATATTTTTGATCATTTGAGAGTATGATATACAAATTTGACACCCTCCTTGAGAGCTAATTAAATACAAACTTGAAATACCTTGATTAAATTAAATGTTTCATACAGGTAGGAAAATCCAGGGTATTCTAACCTTAATTAATAATTTCTATAACTGAAAAGCTTGAAAACTAGGTGGATTAGATTTTTCTGTGACTTACTTAAAAGAAAATTAAGATAGCGAATTCTTTTTTAAAAAATCTCTGTTTTCTAACCTGTTTAAGTATTCCTTACAATGGATTGAAAGTTTCTATTACCCTAAATTCATGTGTTGAAACCCTAACCCACAATGTAATGGTAATAGAAGGTGAGACCTTTGAGCGGTAACTATAGTTAGTTTATGTCATTAGAATGGGAACATCTGTCCTGATGAGATAAGATAATAATTCATGGGATAGGAACACTAGGACATTTGAACAAAATGGTTAGATGGTGGTTGAGGAGTAATGTGATCAAAATTGAAGTTATAGAAGGATTTCATCATCATTAGTCAATAACAAGATCTTGGACATGACCTGGGAGAAAGCAGCTAAGGCAGAAACAGATGGCAACATCATTAAAGATAACAGGTGATTTGGGTAGGAGGATGATAGAGAAAAATTCAAAGGGAAGATCAAAGCATGAGAAGAAAAGCCAGAAATTTTGAAAGATTAGACAGATATTAAAAATTTCCAAGAATTATGAAGAAGTACTATGGAGGATGGCAATGATCTAGACATTAAATTTTGTACAGTAAGAGAAAGTGACCCAGTTATTATATTATGAATCTTGAAGAAGATTGTAATATATTGTACTAAATTAATCACTTAATCCAAAGTGCTAACAAAACTATACACCTGATATTTGTTAGAGAAATTTTCTGGTGTAAAGGGAATTCTTCTTAATACATACATAGATAGAGCCACATGACATGCTTGGAAATATGGAATGTGAATAAGAGCAGTTAAAGATTCCAAAGGTATAGTTGACTTCTGCAGTTGTGTCTTTCCCTCTTTTTGAGTGAATGACATCATACATAAGAGCCGTCCTTTCAATGTTCATTTAAAATAAAACAATCAGCAAATTAGGAATCAAGGAGAAATTAATAAATCTTTCAAAATATATATTTGAAAACTCAAGAGTTAACCTCAAATTTAACAATGATTGTTTTTCCCTTAGATACAGAATAAAAGAAGGCTGTCTGCTCCTGCCACTTTCATTCAGTTTAGATCCTACACAGTGGATGAGTCTTAAAAATAATTATAAGGACTATATAGAAACAAATTGAACTGTTTTATTCACATACTATGGAGTTATGTTCATAGACCAGCCAGTGGATTTAGAAGCATACTGCAAAAACTAAATTTAGCAAACTCAAGAGTTACAAGCTAAATATAGGAAAATCATTTGTTTCTAGGCATTAGGGAAGAAAAGGGAATGGCTCTAAGAGAGATACTGACAGAAGAAAAGCAAGAACTACTTTAGGATTGAGGAAATGTTCTGTGACATCATCCATATGGTAATAGGACAGCAGGATGCATTTAAGAAAACTCACTAGTATTTTACTCCTTTTATTGTTAAAGATACCTAGGCCTTTTTTAGAAAAAAAAAACATAAAATCCAATGAAGAATGCTGTGTTGTGGCTCAGTGGTAGAGCCCTTGCCTCATATGTGTGAGGCACTCGGTTTGATTCTCAGAACTCCATATAAATAAATGAATAAAATAAAGGTCCATCAACACCTAATTTTTTTAAAAAATCCAATAAAGAACTAAATAGTTTATATTAAATAAGTGATCTTTAAAAATATTGAAGTAGAAAATAAATTTGAATTCAAAGACCTTATTTATAGTAACAAATGAAAAAAAAATTCAACAATTAGATGATAATGTTTAAATTGTTCTTAAGAAAATTAAAAGATTTGAGTTAAATGTATACTTTACTGGTGTGTGGCACACACACCTCCCAATGTCTACCCTACTTATCCAACAGCATTTATTTTATAACTTGATAAGAAAATAATAAAGCTCACTGTACTGTAAAAGCAAATGTGTAAATGTAGGCTACAAAGAAATTCTGAAAATATAATGATACTGGAGATTTTTGATATTCAAAATTATTATTAAACTACTATGAGTACTTGAAAACTTTGGCACTACTAAAATTTATAAGGTGAAATAATTAGAGATAGTTTAATTTGGAAAGTGTGGTAGGCTAAATGTCCTATGAAAGGTAACCAAGTTCTAATTGCTGGAATTTGTTGATGTTTCCTTATAAGACAAAGGAGACTTAGTAGGTAAAATTAATTTAAAGATCATGAGAAGTAAAGTTTGTCCTGGATTTTCCAGATGCTTCTAATAAAATCCCAAGGGGCTTCCTAAGAGGGAGGCAGAAACTTTCAATTAATAGTTATATTCCTTGGGATGGAGGAAACAAGAAGTAAGAGAAAAGCAAGAATGGGACCATAATCAAGGAATGTATACTGCCACTAGAAGCTTGCAATGGGAAGGAATGTATTCTTCCCTAAAGCCTGTAGAGTAGTGCAATTTTATCACCTCCTGGATTTTAGATGTCTCAGCTCTAGAATTAATTCTATATGTATAATTCCTCTTTATTTTTCTTTTTATTAAGCTACTAAGTTTGTGGTAATTAATTCAACACCAATGTAAAACTAATAAAAAAAGATTTGTATGTTTTAATATTCTTATAGAAAGGAAACAAAAATGACAATGAAAATTTATGGGAATTTTTTCCTGTATATATTGGAGCACGAAAGAGTTTTTAAAGGAAAGGAGCTAAAACAATTATGGAAAACATTTTCACTTTGAAAAGTCTTCCAGGTATCAATGTGGTGGTTTTTTATTATTTACATTGCATATTTTATATAATTTTATCTTTTCATTTTTTCATTTTTATCTTTTCATTATTTATATATCATAAATAATGACTACTATTAAGAAAAATGGAGAAATACTGACAGAGAATAAGAGAAATAATCTTAGGTATGATGGTCAGGAACAAATATGCCTTTGAAGAATGTCAGTTAAATTGGAAAAGAGAAGGGATGAGTTTTCTAAGTTAAAAGAGTAAAAGAAACACAGGATTAATAAGGAGTAATGAGAAAAGGAAAGCATGATCCATATAAAAATCCAGAAATTATCAAGACTAAAAAGCCATAGAGAAACATATTTGAAAATATGTTAAAGAGTTTGTAAAATCATAAAAGAGTATTACAAAGGGGAGGGAGATAGTAGAATTTTTACTTTATAAATTATTATACCTGCTATGTGTTGTCATGTATGAAATATAGCAAATCATGGATGAAATGTAGGAGTCTGTCATAGCACTTTAATTAAGAGAAGATGAAAGTTGATATACGACTGCAGTGGAGAGGAAAAATAAATGAAAATAAATTTGTGCACATGTGAAAAAGTTGACAGTCTTTGCTGATGAATTAGATGAGGGACTGAGGGGAATGGACAAGGAATAATATGTCTCTGCTGACAATCTAATCTTCTTCTTTAAGAAAATATATGGAGTGTTTGGTTTATTGTAATAATATTTTGTCTTGAATTAAAAATCAGAAGAATTTGTATTCTGCTTCATTTGCTTTAACTTAATTTTATAAAATTTACTTATTTTGTCATTGGCTATGTTTATAAACAGAATTTCTTTTTTATTATAAAGTCAAAATGTATGAGTTGCATTAATGTGAAATATATAAAAACTATACATAGATTTAACATAAAATTTTTGCTTCTTGTCACTGTTTCCTAAAATTTCTTTTATGTTTTAAACTGATTATTCGGTTATTTTGAAAAGCATTATAAATCTGAAAACTTGGATGTTCAATACAAAGGAAACATTTTCCAAAATTTAAAATGTATATGTGAAGTTATTTTAGTGTATAATCAAGCATTTCTAGACAGGATATATCTGTAATATGTCTGTGACTTGTTTTCTTTTTACATTTCCCCAAATTTTTTCTCAAGTATTATCTAAATATGTGTTGATTTGAGTATAACTATGCTGAAGGATTTTTGCCAATATTTTTGTTTTTTTAGAAGAAAGGCTAATCATTGCCAGCTTCAATATCCATAAAATTAAACAAAGCAACTGTTTACAAATTAAACTTTATTAATATAGCTATGGAAGTTCCTAATGCATATTTGTGCTCTATTTAATTTTGTAATGAGAACATTAAAGGTAAGCTCTGGTTCAAATAATTACCATAATTATATAAAATAATTTTAAATGGGTACAAACTAATTAGTTCATTAAAATCATTAGTATCTCAGTATGTTTAACACAAAGCTTTTATTTACCTCAAATAACGTTTTGAAAATGTTTGGATAATTTGAAAATATTTGAAAAAAATATTATCAGATATTTTCTTTCAGTAACTACATTCAGAAAATACTTGATTGAGAAACAATGTTGCAATCCAAAAGGTAAACTTTCTTTGTTTTTTTTCTGGTGGCTTTGCCAATGAAAACATGAAAATGGAGTTATCATCTGACTGTGTATGCATCCCTTTATCACACAATTTAAGAATTGCATCTTTTTCTTTTTTTCATTCATTCATTCTTTTTTTAATTTTCTTTTTCTTTTTTCTTTCCTTCTTTTTTTTTTTTTTTTTTTTTTTTTGGTGTGGTGACACAGTCATTTGATGTTTCTTGTCCTTTTTTCCATAGGCTAGGGTAACAAATTTCAATTAACCTTACTTTGGTTTATTTAACAGGGAAAGCTAGAAGGAAGAGAGAGAGAGAGAGAGAGAGAGAGAGAGAGAGAGAGAGAGAGAGAGAGAAAGGAAAGGAGAGAAGGAAGAAGGAAAGTCAGGCAAAGGTCTGAACTTCTTATTCTTCCATCAGTTATTCACGTCTCTGGAGTCATATAGGGATGATGTAGATGCAAGAACAGATGCATGTTACACATGTAGTGCTTGTGTTTCATAGCTTAAAAATTTTGAATTCAATGAACACTCATCTTTTATAAAGGACATTAAGCAATCATGCTGCCTGAGAGGGAGATATTATCTTCTTTTGCTTTCCAAGAATTGAATCCACCCTCTGCTCCAGATTAAGACATTAACTTTATCTTTCAGGGCTATCGGCTGTTCAAGCATCTTTAAAAGAAAGTCTCAAAAAACAACTGCCAGTGCCTTTGTTGACAAAATTTGCAGAAATAAATCTAGGGAAATTTTTTTCAAGAAATCTACCTGATAAATGACAATACCCTTCACTAAATATAAATTCGTTACATAGGGCTTGGGACTATTGTTAATATAGTGATACTATTTCAGAGGATATGTATTAAATTCTATGTTCTGTTTGTTTTATGGTTTAGGTAAATTACTAAACCTTTTGAATTTTATTTTCTCCACCTTTGAATGGGAAAATTTGTATTTGTTAATTATCTCCCCCCAAAATATTATCAAATTCACTCTAATAATATATGTCAAAAATTATGTAAACATATTTCAGTTTTTAGCTATATAAATTAATTAGGGCTGACTTAGTTTTCTGTTTGTACAATTAAAATGATTTTTTAAACAATTGCTAATTTATTTGTATTATGCTGAAAATTATTTTGGACATTAATCATTAATCCTTCAAAATTTTTTATTTACAAAATACTTATCACAAAACAAATTACACTTATTTCTGTTTATAAATGCCCTTAAAAACATTCCACTACTAATTTCAGACTAATCCTTCAACATTATTCACCAACACTAGTGTCCAAAACTATCAGAATTTAACTGTCAGAAATGTGGTTTTTTTTTCATGAGCATATGTATCTCTGCTCTACTTAGTTAATTTTATTATATTATATAACTTTACTGCAGGAAAATTGAAGTAAGAATGATTTTCAGGTCTATATTTTCTTGTTAGAAGCAAGCTGTTTTCTAAATATTTGTTTTTAGATTACTGCCAAATTAATAAAACCTTGAGGTATGCAGTAAATTAAAATGACAGACTACTAGAAGTCTTATTTTTATTTTTTACCTTAATATTTTAAAAACATAAAATAAAGCAAGCATAAGTAAATAATTAACCATACTTCCTCTAGATTCATCAAGAATTACGATTTTATACCAATTCCCCTATACACACATTAGTAATTTTGAAAGTTTTTGTAGACATAACACTTCATGCTTGCCTACATCTTCTATTGAAAATGATATTCTACTATATAACAACAGTGATATATATATGTATATATATTTATATAAAACTTCAAAATTAATAACATTGGAATCTACTATATAATCCTCTTCAGATTCCTTAATGGTGCCAGTAATAAATCTTATTTTTCTTTTATCTTTATTCTTTTCCAATCTGAGATGCAAAAAGAAGAAGAAAAAGATCTTACCTTTTGCCCTCATTTGTTCCCCTAAGATTCCATTTGTGTTTCTCAAAGAAATATATGTGGAATATATTTTCAGCTTTTAAGTCTTAGGTTATAACAGTTTACTCTTATCTTCCAGCATAGTTTTCTTTAGTATCTGGATTTTTACTCTCTGTCAAATTTGGATCCCAAATGCCGACTTTCATTTATAAGATGACTAAGTCCTGGTAATCTAACATACAGCAAGTGATCTATTTTGAGGACCTGCACTGACCATTAATTCAGGAAATCTGCTGGGGTGATGAGAAGAAAAGACAAACAGACACACAAATAGAGAAAAGCTGGGTACTTTACTACATGGTAGTAGGGAGATAGTGACACAGAACTTAGCATGTTTATTACAAAGTTTTAAACATCAAAAGGATTTAATGTGAGAACGTTTCTTTAAAAGTAAACAAAACCCAGGTTCAGAGTATGAACAGCTTAATTATAACTACAAACTTGTGCTGATAATTCTATACCTTAGGCAGCTGGCATTTTAACTGGAGGCCAAGAACACATAAATCTGTGGCTAGCATGGAACCTCCTTTTGAACAGGCATCACTATTGCAACTAGGCAATCTTAAGGGCATGTTAGCACCAAAAAGTTCCAAGAGAGACAAGGGCCATAATTCAGTCACCACTCCTGAAAATCTATGGTGAGTAATACTCTATTAATACTTTCAATTCGTGAAGACAGACCTTAAATGTGGTTGTTGTTGTTTTGGAGGTGGGGTACTGGGGTTTGATTTCAGGGTCATTTGACCACTGAACCATATCCCCAGCCGTATTTTGTATTTTATTTAGAGATAGGGCCTTACTGAATAGCTTAGCGCCTAGCTTTTTGCTGAGGCTGGATTTGAACTAGCAATCCTCCTATCTCATCCTCCTGAGCCAATGGAAAACAAGCATAAGACAAGGCGCTCAGCAGACCTTAAGTGTTCTTACCACAAAAAAGGCAACTCCATTCGAATCATTCATATTTATGCATTTTAATTATTTTATCTTCATTGTTCTATAGTATTCCATTGTGTAATTCCATAGTAATGTATGCATTGGTGAGTTGGATATTGCTGATCATTTCACAATATAATATACCCATTTCAAAAAATCAAGTCATAAGTAGGAAATGAATGTGATTTTAATTTATTATACTTCAATAGACCTGGGGTGGGGGGATGGTTTTAGAGGATTCCACTGACAATGGTGTCCTATTATTCTGAGTACATTTGATGGCAATTTTGGTCAGAATTTTCCCTTTCTCTTCCCTTTGACATTGAGGATAGATTCTTCCACATCACTTCTGCTTTGGTCCTATTCCATAATTACTTACTCACATTCTAAGTTTGGGGATAATTCATTATGGTTTATGAAGAAAATTATTAAAGTGTTTAACACTTATTGACTTTTTCTGAGGTTCTACATTTGTGTGTATATACGTAAATCAATCATGATCAGTTTTCACTCAGTGCCTTCTTTCTCAGTCTGTTACTCCACCAAAGGCTGACAAGAAGATGTGAGTTCCACGTACTTTTAAAATTATTTATACAAATGGCATTAAATAATACATTTTCCTTTATATCTATTGGCTTTTGTTCACCATTCACTATAAAATTCATTCATATTTTTGCATTCTAATTCTTTTATCTGCATTGTTCTATAGTATTCCATTGTGTAAATATGTTGTTTGTTTTTTTGTCTCTCTCTCACTCTCTCTCTCCCTCTCTTTTTTTTTTAAATTTATTCTACCATTCCTTTCCCAGCAGTGCTGTATGATAGTTCAGATTGTTGCATATCTTTACCACCTCAGGTATTCCTAATATTTCAGTTTTAGGCATGATGCCAGGCTAACACATGATTAATTTTTTTTATTTATTTATGATTTATTTATATCTTTTATTTTAATGTTTAGCAAATTTAGAATTTTAATAACATTTATTTTCCTGCCCTACTCATTGTATTTAATTCAAGCTCATGTTCTCGTCATGTTTCCACAGTGTAATTGTTAATCTTGCTTGTCAACTTGACTGTATTTAGAGATTCCTAAAAAATGGATTCCCCACAATTATGGTATTTCAAGAGACGATCAATAGTGGACTTCCTGGGAAAGACCCTCCCTCAATATGGACAGCACTATCCAATAGATGGGGACCCAGGTAAAACAACATGCTGAAGAAGTCCCCATGCATGCAAGCTCCATTCTCCTTGAACTACTCTGTCTGATTTGTTTAATTTTTCCAGCTGCATTTGCCTACAGATCTCAGATTCCAGATTTCATCTGCCTTTGAACAAGATTTGTACTAGCGATTCCAAGCAGACCCTCCAGGCCTTCAGCCTCAGACTGGGGCTACCTAACTGATAATTATTATTCTGAGCCTCCCAGATTCTTAGAATAGTTACTGGTTTCCCAGATGCCAGGTGTACAGATGGTCTGATCATGGAAATCAACCTAATAAATCCACTCTTATATTTGAATATTCATATGTTCCTTCACAGAACCTTCACTGATTCATTCAAATTTCATTTTTTTATTCTGCTCCAAAATTCCTTGTAGGACACAATGTTACATTTAGTTTTTATGTATTCTTAGGCTACCCACAGTTGTGAGAGATTTTCAGAAGTATTTTGCTTTCTAAAACTTTGATAGTTTTGAGGTATGCTGGTCAGTATTTTGAAGAATGTCACTCCATTAGAATTTGTCTAATTATTTGTTTTTCTGGTGATTAAATTGGGTTAATGTATTTTGGAGTCAAATCAAAAAAGAAATTGCATTCACATTATAACATACCTAAGGTATATATTACCTTTTCCTTTGTAGCTTGCACAATAAGAAAAAAAATTGGACCCTTGACTTTATGAGTTTGGCTGATTTTTCTTAATATAATGTTTGCAAATTGCATCCATTTTCTTGAAAATAACAATTCTATCCTTCTTAATGACTAATATATATATATATATATATATATATATATATATTTGTTATTTATGTTATATTATATATACACATATTTAATTCTTGAATTTACTTATTGTATAAATATAAAATAGTGGTGTAGCTGGGTCGTGCAGTGGTTTTATTTCTACTCTTTTGAGGAAACTCAATATCAATTTTCATAGTGGTTGAACTAATCTATAACCAACAACAGTGTAAAAGTGAAAAATGTCCTTATTTTCCACATCATGCCCAGTGCTTATTACTATTTTTATTCTTGATGGATGCCATTATACCTGGTCTGAGATGAAATCTCAGTGTTCTTTTGATTTGCTTTTCCCTAATTGCTGAAAATGTTATACATTTTGTCATATAATTTTTGGTCATTTGTTTTTCTTTTTTTGAGAAAAATGTCTATTTAGTTTATTTGCCCATTTATTAATTGGATTATTTGTTATTTTGTTGTGAAGTTTTATGAAGTTATTTTTTAAATATGTGTGTGTGTATATTTGTAGATAAACACAATACCTTTATTTATTTGTATGTGGTTCTGAGGATTTAACCCAGAGCCTCACACATGCTAGGCAAGTGCTCTACTATTGAGCCACAACCTCAGCCCCTTTAAGAGTTCTTTATATATTTTGCATATTAATCCTCTGTTGGGAGAATACTTACCAAAGATTTTATCACATTGAATAGGTTCTTCCTTCATATAATTGTTTTCTTCATTGTGCAAAAGCTTTTCAATTTGATGCTATTCAGTTTATGTTATTTTTTTGCACTATTGCCCAAATTTAAGTGCCCTATTGAGAAAGTCATTGCCCATTCCTATATGTTGGAGCATTGACCCTGCATATTCTTCTAGGAGTTGCATAATTTCTGATTTAATTCCTAAGTATTTGATCAATTTAAACAAATAATTTGTGGTTGTATATGGACAGAATGCCTTTACTTTATATGTTTATTTTTATGTGGGGCTGAGGATCAAACTCAGTGCTTTACACATACTAAGAAGGTACCCTGAAACTGTGCTATAGCCACAGCCCATGATCCATTTTAAGTTGACTGTGCAGCAGGAGAAATAAGGATTTAGTCTGATTTATCTATGTATGGATAACCAATTTTTCTACCCTCTTAAGAAAAGTCATATTTTTCTAACGTGTTTTTGGAAACTTTGTCAAGGATCACAAGATTATATTTGTTTGCATTTGTTGTTACGTCTTCTATTCTCTACTATTGGTCTATGTCTGTTTTTGTGCGAGTACCATGCAATTTTTGTTACTATAGTGAATAATTTGTAGCCAGTTATTATGATGCCTCTAGCATTGCTTTTTTTGACTTAGAATTGCTTTGACTATTCTGGGTCTTTTATTCTTCCAGATAAATTTTAGGACTGCTTTTTTCTACTTTGTTGAAGAATGTCATTGGCATTTTCATAGGGATAGCACTGCATTGGTAAATTACTTTTGATAGTATAGACATTTCATACTGTTAATTCTGCCTATTCATGAATATAGGAGGTCTGTCTTCCTGTGTCTTCAGTTTCTTTCTTCAATGTTCTGTAGTTTTCACTGTAGAGGTCTTGTGAATGAAATGGTTTTCTTGATTTCTTTTCCAGCAGATTCATTATTGGTATAGAGAAAATTATTGATTTTTAAAGTGTTGATTTTTTTAAACCTGCTACTTGACCAAATTGTTTATTAGCTCTAGCAGTTTTAGGGTAGAGCTTTTTGGATCTTCTATGGGTGGAGTCATTTTGTCTACAAGTGATAATTTAATATCTTCCCTTCCTATTGTATTTCTTTTATTTCCTTCTCTTACCTAATTATTTTGCCTACACTTGCTACTATTATATTGAAAATGAGTGAACAGAGTGGATATCCTTGTCTTATTCTACATTTTAAAGGAAATCCTTTCAGTTTCCCCCAACTCATTTTGACAGTGGCTTTGGGATAGATTTTTGTCCATAGCCTTTATAATATTGTGGTACATTTTTTTCCACAAGTTTTTTAGTATTTTTATCATGAATGAGTGCTTAATTTGTTTAAGGCTATCTCTGAATCTATTGAGATGAGTATAAGATTTTTTTTCTTAATTCTACATTTGTGGTAATCTACATTTATCGATATCCATGTTGAACCATTCTTGCAACTTCAGATAAACAAACTTTGGTCATGATGTACCATCTTCTTAGAATGTTGTTTAACATGATTTACTAGTATTTTATTAAGAATTTTTGCATTTATGTTTATAATGGGTATTTGTCTATAATTTTTTCCCTAATCTATTCTAATCTGGTTTTGATATGAGGTGATATTGACTTCATCAAAGTAACTTGAAAGTTTCTATTTCTTTGTTTTTCATGAAATAATTTGATGAGAATGAGCTGTTTACAGTTTGATATAAATAAAATGAGAATTCATCTGGTTGTATGCTTTTCTTTATTCAAATGTTTTTGTTATGTTTTCTTTTATTTTTTTAAATTTAAATTTGTTATATATGACAGCAGAATGCACTAAAATTCATATTACACCCATAGGACACAGTTTTACATATCTCTGGTTGTACATAAATTAATTCACACCATTCGTGTCTGCATACATGTACTTAGGGTAATGGTGTCAATCTCATTCCACCATCTTTCCTATTCCCAAACCCCCTCCCTTCCTCCTGCCTTCCCTCTGTCCTATCTACAATTTATCTAATCCTCCCCCACACACTCCACCCAATTATGAATCAGCATCCTTAAATCAGAGAAAACATTTGGCATTTGGTTTTTTGGGATTGGCTAAATTCACTTAGCATTATATTCTCCAACTCCATCCATTTACCTGCAAATGCCATGATTTTATTCTCTTTTAATGCTAAATAATATTTTATTGTCTATATATAACACATTTTCTTTATCCATTCATCTACTGAAGGGCATATAGGTTGGTTCCACAGTTTAACTATTATAAATTGTGCTGCAATTAACATCAATGTGGCTGTGTCCTTACGTAATGCTGTTTTTAAGTCCCTTGTATATAAACCAAAGAGTGGGGTAGCTGGGCCAAATGGTGGTTCCATTCCCAGTTTTCCAAGGATTCTCCATACTGCTTTCTATATTGGCTACACCAATTCACAGTCCCACCAGTAATGTATGAGTGTGCCTTTTCCCCCACATGCTCACCAACACTTATTGTTTGTATTCTTAATAGCTGCCATTCTGATTGGAGTGAGATAGAATCTTAGAGTAGTTTTGATTTGCATTTCTCTAATTGCTATAGATATTGAACATTTTTTATATATTTGTGAATTGATTATACATCATCTTTTGAGAAGTGTCTATTGGGTTCCTTGGTCCATTTATTGATTGAGTTATTTGTTTTATTGGTGTTAAGATTATTGAGTTCTTTATATATCCTGGAGATTCGTGCTCTATTTGATGTGTGTGTGGTAAAAATTTGCTGAATTCTGTAGACTCTCTATTCACCTCACTGATTGTTTCTTTGGCTGAGATGAAGCTTTTTAGTTTGAATCCATCCCATCTATTGATTCTTGATTTTAATTCTTGCACAAAAGGAGTCTTGTTAAGGAAGTTGGGAACTAATCTGACATGATGGAGATTTGGGTGTACTTTTTCTTATGCTAGACATGGGGTCTCTGATTTAATTCCTAGGTCCTTGATCCACTGTTAGTTGACTTTTGTGCATGGTGAGAGAGAGGGGTTTAATATCATTTTGTTGCATGTGGATTTCCAGTTTTCCTAGCACCATTTGTTGAAGTTGCTATCTTTTCTCAAATGTAAATTTTGGTTCTTTGTCTAATATAAGATAACTAATTATGTGGGTTAGTCTCTGTGTCCTCTATGCTGTACCATTGGTCTACCAGTGGGTTTGATGTCAATACCATGCTGTTTTTGTTACTATTGCTTTGTAGAATAGTTTCAGGTCTGGTATAGTGATACCACCAGTTTCACTCTTTTGCTAAGGATTGCTTTAGTTAATCTGGGTCCCTCTCTTCAGATGAACTTCATGATTGCCTTTTCTATTTCTATGAGGAATGCCATTGGGATTTTGATCAAAATTGTGTTAAAACTGTATAGTGTTTTTGGTAATATGGTCATTTTGACAATATTAATTCTGCCTATTCAAGAGCTAGGGAGATTTTTCCATTTTCTAAGGTCTTCTTTAATTTCTTTAGCATTCTGAGTTTTCATTATGGAGGTCTTTCACCTCTTATTAATTTGATTCCCATATATTTTATTTTATTTTATTTTTTGAGGCTATTGTAAATGTCGTAGGTTTTCTTTCAGATATACAGAATTTCCATTGATTTATGGGTGTTGATTTTATATCCTGCTACTTTGCTGAATTCATTTATTAGTTCTAGAAGTTTTCTGGTGGAATTATTCGGGTCTTCTAGATATAAAATCATATTTTTGGCAAATACTGATAATTTGAGTTCTTCTTTTCCAATTTGTATCCCTTTAATTTCTTTCATCTCTCTAATTGCTCTGAGCAGTGTTTCAAGAACTATGTTAAATAGAAGTACTAAAAGAGGTCATCCCTGTCTTGTTCCAGTTTTTAGAGGGAGTGCTTTCATTTTTTTTTTCCATTTAATGATGTTGGCCCGGGGCTTAGCACAAGTAGCTTTTACAATGTTGAGATAAGTTCCTTTTATTCCTAGTTTTTCTAGTGTTTTGAATATGAAGTGATGCTGTATTTTGTAGAATGATTTTTCTACATCTATTGAGATGATCATATGATTCTTATCTCTAAGTCTATTGACATGATGAATTACACCTATTGATTTTCCTATGGTGAACCAACTTTGCATCCCTGGGATGAATCCCACTTGATCATGGTGCAGGATCTTTTGATATGTTTTTGTATTTGAAATGCCATAATTTTATTGAGAATTTTTGCATGTATGTTCATTAGAGATATTGGTCTGAAGTTTTCTTTCTTTGATGTGTCTTTCCCTGGTTTTAGAGTCAGAGTAATATTGGCCTATAGAATGAGTTTGGAAGTGCAAAGAATGCAGCTGTGTATCTATCTGGTCCTGGGCTTTTTTTGGTTGGTAGGATTCTGATAACATTGTCTATATCATTGCTTGAAACTGATCTGATTAAATTATGTATATCATTGTGATTCAATTTGGGAAAATCATATGATTCTAGAAATTTCTAGAAGCATATGACTCTAGAAATTTCCAGAAACTCAATGCATTCAATATTTTCTATTTTACTGGAGTACAAGTTTTCAAAATTATTTTGAATCATCTATATTTATGTAGTGTCTGTTGTGATATTTCCTTTTTCATCATGTTAGTAATTTGAGTCTCTCTCCTTCTTTTCATTAGCATGACTAAAGATTTGTCAATTTTATTTATTTTTTTCAAAAAGTCAATTTTTGTTTTGTCATTTTTTTCCAATTGTTTCATTTGTTTCAAATTCATTGATTTCAGGACTGATTCTAATTTTAATTTTCATGTCTTCTAGTGCTTTTGGGGTTGATTTGATCTTCTTTTTCTACAACTTTGAGATGTAATCTTATGTCATTTATTTGTTGATTTTTTCTTCTTTTAAGGAATGAACTCCATTCAAAGAACTTTCCTCATATTTCTGCCTTCATAGTGTCCCAGAGATATTGATACATGGTATCTGTGTTCTCATTCACCTCTAAGAATTTTTTAATCTCTTCCTTGATGTCATTTGCAAGCCATTATTCATTCAATAGCATATTATTAAGCCTAAGGCATTGGAGTAGATTTTATTTTTGATTTTATCATTAGTTACTAATATCATGCCACTATGATTTGATAGAATGCAGGGTAGTATCTCTACTTTTTTTTTTTATATTAGCTCAGAGTTGTTTTGTGGCATAATATATGGTCTATTTTAGAGAAGGATCCATGTGATGCGAGAAGAAAGTATATTCACTTCATTATGGAGGTCTTTCACCTCTCATTAATTTGATTCCCTTATATTTTATTTTATTTTATTTTTTGAGGCTATTGTAAATGTCATAATTTTTCTTTCAGATATAAAATTTAAGTCAAAGATATTGATTGCATTATAAAATTTAAGTCAAAGTTATTGATTGCATTATTGAGTTTTCTAGTTTATTTGTTCAGCTTTTGTTTGGAAGAGCTATACAGTGGTGAAAGGGATGTGGTAAACTCACACAGAATTATTTTGTTGTATTCTATTTGACTCTTGAACTTGAAAAAAGTTTGTTTGATGAACATATATGCTTTATTTTTCAGGGCATATATATTTATAATTGTTATGTTTTGTTCTTGCATGACTCCCTTCAGCAGTATGAAGTGTCCTTCTTCATCCCTTTTGATTAACTTTGGCTTTATTTCTACTTTATTTGATATGAGAATGGAAACCTCTACTTGCTCTTGTAGTTCATGTGAATGATATTATTTTTCCCATCCTTTTACCTTAAATCTGTGGATTTCTTTCCCTATGAGATGAGTTTCTTGGAGGCAGCTTATTTTTAGGTCTTTTTAAATCCAATCTGCCAGTCTATGTCTTTTGATGGTGAGTTTAGGCCATTAATATTCGGGGTTATTTTTTAGAGATAATTTGTGTTCCTAACCATTTTTATTTATTTTTGGTATTTAATTTTACTTAATTTCTTTTTGATTAGTTTTTCCTTTAGTGTAATACCATTCTCTACTGATTTTAATCATTGTTTTTTATTTCCTTTTTGTGGAATATTTTGCTGGGGATGTTCTGTAGTGC